>NC_048310.1:40537675-40562898 GCF_013100865.1 Trachemys scripta elegans | reverse complement strand
GGAGGGATTGGCTATGTGCAGGGTGGTGATGGGGGCCAGGCTGGCTAGGGACGGGATGGGTGTCAGGGCTTTCCTGCCCTCCCTTGGTTCTTGTCACGCAGATGGAAGCAGGAGGCCGGAGTGGGATGCGCAGGCAATGCGATGTTTATCAGGGTTAACAAGCGAGCACACTAGTAGAGGTTTTTCGTATCTCCCCCTCACCCCACCCCCTTCTTACCAGGCTTAATTATACCTGTAGTGCTCCCCCCGGTCCCACCCCTTACAATCTATGGCCATGTTCCGGTTTGGAGGGTTGTGAGTCTGGGGGCTTCGGCACCACCTCTTTTGTACCCCCTGAGATGGGTAGGGAAGGAGGTTGTATACTGGTCGAGGTCACCTTTCCTCTGTTTTTTTTAGTGTTTCTTATTCCTCCATCCATCCCCCTTATCCCTCTCAACTGGCTGCTTGCCCTTGTCTTGAGATGGGAGTCGACGCAGTCGTATATTAAATTCTCACCAAACCCAGCAACACTTTAGCTTTATTTCTTATCTTTTCTCATTGTACTAACAACCCATCTGGCTGGGCATAAGCAACACACGGTGTCTTTGTTCCTTGTTTACATGTTAGTAAGGGAATAAGAATGTTAAAAATCAAACCCAGAATTCTATCTCCAGGCAAATATACAGGCCTAAATGCTCTAGAACCATCCCGATCAGTGGGGCCAAGCTGGCTAGGGGGTAGGGCAGGGCCGGGGGCAGGCTGGCGGGGTGCGGGCTGGGGCAGGGCCAAGCTGGCTAGGGGTGGGGCGGGGCAACTATGCTGGCTATGAGTAGGGCAGGGCTGGCTACGGGTGGGGCCAGATGGGGCGGGGTCAAGATGGTTATGGGTGGGGCAGGGCCAGGCTGGCTATGGGTAGAGTGGGTCAAGGCTGGGTTGGCTATGGGTGGAGCTGGGCTGGCTAGGGGCAGGGTGGGGATGGCCGGGGTGGGGCCAGGCTGGCGAGGGGTGAGGTGGAGTGAAGCAGGGCTGGCTAGGGGTGGGGCAGGGCCAGGCTGGCTAGGGGTGGGGCTGGAGTGGGGCGGAGCAGGCCTGGGCTGGCTATAGGCACGGGGGCCTGTCAGTCGGTGTAACACACAGATCACAAGGCCTGATCGCCATGGACCCTCCTGGCCTTTGTCTCTGACTCTTCCCTCTCCTCGGTCCAGGTCCTGGGACGACTTTCACACCTGCGCCAACAGGGTCTTGTCCCGCTGCCCCGATGAAGCTGCTGCCATCTGGGAGTCGCTGCGTCAGGAGTCCAGGAAGATCCAGTTCCAAGGGAACCTGCACGACCTGTGCAGCGCGCGGGCCAGGCCGCCCGGCAGCGTGCGGGGCTCGGCCGCGGACGAGACTAACAAGGAGACCCTGCGGGGCTCAGCCCGGCTCGCCCGGCCAAGCCTGCTGGCTGCCCTGCCGCTCCTGGTGCTCACATCACTCCTGGTGCCCTTCGTCTAGCCAGGGAGCCGCGGCCAGGCACCCCCTGCCGGCACCCGGCACAGACTCTCGCAGGGCCGGGCACCTGCACTGCGAGAGAGATCAGAGTTACTCTGTAAATCCCGTGCGCCAGGAGCTGTGGGCACCAGAGCCTGCTGCCCTCGGGGTGTTTCCAGCCTCTTTCAAGCCAGCCCAGGGCTATGGGGCAGCCAGAGGCCAGGTTCCCCGGCACAGCCTGGGTCCAGGGGCATCGTGTCCCATGGGGCGAATGAGGCTGGAGCCCCCGGGGTCCTGCGATTCCAGGGAGATCTGGACCACAGTGACTGAGCTCCCCATCGCCCTGTGCGCACAGCTCTCCCTGCAGAGACCGGCCTGATCCCAGCCTCTCTTCCCTTGGCCTGGCCTGCGCCGGCAGCTCTCCTGTGTCCCCCACACCCACCCCAGGGAGTTGCTTTCCACCTGGGCCTGTCTCAGTGCCCAAGCTGGATCTGTGGAAAAAGGTTTGGCCCATGACTCCTCAGGCCGGCTGCCCCGATCCCACCCCTACGGCTCTGCGGGCTCCTCTGCCTCCCCGTCCCTGTGAGAAGCCAGAACGTGGCGATGTGGGGGAAGCCGAGCCTGGGAACCTTCCCCCTGGAGCTGCTGCAGCCTCCAGGGGAGACGTCCCTCAGCTCCTTCCCCTTGGCCGTGGCCCAGCCCTCTGCCGTGTGCTCTGCTCCCCTCCTCGCTGTGCTTTGCCGAAGGCCTGGCCTGGCCTGCTGCCACAAGCGCTGGGTGCTGCGCCCCCGGTCAGGCCACGCCGATGGGCAGTGAGGGGGCAGGACACCCCCGCACAGAGCCGACTCCTGCCCAGCTCGGCTCAGCTGTTGGCACTTGCAGGTGGGCATGGGGCTGCCCTGGCCGTGGGCATAGCCCGGCAGGGGACCTGCACTCACCATCCATGCCCATTGCGTGCGCCTGGGCTTTCAGCACTGCTCAACGCCAGCCCCTCCCATTGACAGCTGGAGGGGGAGTTCTGCTCGCTGTTTCCCAGGAGGCCCCCAGGCCGGCTGTCTGGGTGTCCCGCATTGGTTGGCACCTGCAGGGCTGGTCCTGGGGGAAGCTGGCTGTCTTGCTGGCAGCATGCCATGCTAGGCCTGCTCCCACTGCTGCGAGATCAGCATCCGGGTACAACTCCCTGCCCAGGCTGGGCGCAAGAGGGCCTAAAACATTGGACTGGCCCTGCAGAGCCTCTGGAATGTCCCCAGGCGATAGTGTCACTTAGCATCCGGCTGTTCTTGGGAGTCCATCAGATCAGCCTCTGGCTGCCTAGAGGCCAGCTGTGTGCCCTGGGGCACCAAGGGCACAGAGCACACCCCCCTCCCTTTAATTAACACCACTGGGCGGTGGGGGGGGTTGGTTTTTACTGCCACACAAATATTCTTTAGTTGACTTAAACGTGCAAAGAGTGACCGAGCCCATGTGAGTGGCGGGGCTGCCTGTCTCTGGAGGCCGTGCGTATATTCTCTGTCCTGGACCCACTCAGATTTATTTATCTGTATTGGAAAAGACCAGATGTAACTTTATTCACTGTCAAAGACACTTTTACATTTCGCTCCCTGTCTCTCCTGCAGTGACGTGTGTGGCTGCCACTTGCCTCGGATTCCTTGGCCCTGGGCGGAGTGGTCGCTACTCTGAACTCCTAGTGCAGCTTTTGAAAACCTTTAGGGACCTAAATACCTTTGGCAGCCTGGCCCTCGGGTCCTGGGGAGGCTGCGTCCAGGGAAGGTGGCCAATGCATGAGACAGTCGCACCCTAGGAAGAGTCTGCGTGGGAGCGGTGCCCCGGGGCTGGTGGCAGGAGCTCTGCTCCCTCGTGCAGGGCTGGGCTTGACCTGCTGGAGAGGTGACCCAACTTAGAAGGTGGAAGGAGCAGGGGACCCCTGCTGGTTAGCTGGAAGTGGGGCGAAGCGCCTGGCTTGGCAAAGGGGGAGTAGGCCTGGCTTTGGACGGCTAAAGCTGATACTAGCGGTGGTGGCAGCTGTTTGGGGCACTGGGGCCTGGAGAGGAAGCTGGCTTGGGGGTGTTGCAGGGCTGGGGGAAGTTCGTAGCACAGAGAGGACAGGCCACGGTCCCTGGAGAATGGGCCCTGCCTTCTCCCTTCCCGGGGTGGGAGCAGGGAGGGGGTGGTACCTGCCGTGCGGTTCCCGGAGAAAGCAGCTGTGGGGTGGCCCAGCTCCCATGACATTTCTAAGCCAGGTGGAGAGAAGCTAATTAATCGGGTCCTGGCAGCTTTCTAGGCCCCAGGGAAGCACATCCCAGAGCGTGGCTGCCCCTGGCATCTGCCTCCTGCCCCCAGCGCTGGCATGCTGGAGCTGCGTGTGCCCTGCTGCCACCTCACTTCCCTCAGCAGCACTTGCTGTAATGCCAGGTGCAAAGGGCCTGCACTGGCCCATCCAACTGGCTCTGGGAGGTGGCAGGGCAGCTCCTGGAGCCGTGATCCTCGACCGGGAGAGGGCTGCTCATTGCAGGTGGGTCCATGAAGCCAGAAGTCCAACACCCCCTTCCTGCCCCCCCACGCACCATGTGTTGGGGATGCCCCGAGCTGGCAGTCCTGGTGGGAAGCAATGAAGGCATTCTGGGAGGAGCTGGGCCCTGCTACGATTATTTCCCCTGCCGAAAGGAAAGGCACCAAGTCTGAGGCCCTGTCGGGGGCGGCGAGCCCCCTGCCGCAGCACACGCGCCCCCACTCAACAGGAGGCAGCGACCCTCTCGCAGGAAAACTTGCATGTGCTGCTGCGCCAGGTGTCCGTGGCCAGGCTCTCTCTGCCACATGGGCCCTCCCCTGCACTGGTGCCAGGCTGCAGCTGCTTGATGGGTGTTAACCCCTGGCAGTCCGGTGCTGGGCGCAGGGCCCTGGCTGCCCCCTGGAGCTCGGCTGAGAGCTGAGACTGGGTATTTGGGGAGGAGGGTGGGTCGGTGCTTGGCCTGCCTGTCCCATGTGGGCCTGCAGAACGAGAACCCCTGCTAGCCCCAGCGGAGGGTCTCCGCTCCAGCCCCATCACTCCAGCTGACGTAGGCTTGGCTGGTGCCCCTGGCCCTGCCTGGCAGGCTCTGGTCCATGGGGGCCGAGAGGAGCGGGGGACAGAGTGGGCATTCTAGTCCGTATGTAGAGGGGAGCTGGAGTTTCTGCCTGCCTGGAGCAGGATGTTGGGAGGTGGGGAGTAATCTCTGGCCCCTAGCCAGTCTGTGGTGGGGCCAGCTGGAAGCAGCTTGGGGGGGATAGTGGGGAAGTGGCTCACAGCTCAGCACAAGGGGTAACTGGGGTTGGTTGTCCACTCTGGGGTCACATGGCTCCGGGTTGGGCAGGTGCCAGGACCGAGTTAAGGCTGGTTGTGGAGTCTGAATTCCTTCACCCTGCAAATGGCAGGCACCCGGCATAGACCGGCGGCCTGTTCCCCCCATCCACCTGGGCAGGGCTGCCAGGAGCTGGGACTGCAGCCTGGCTCCCAGTTCGAGCTGGGCCCCATGAGGGCGTGAAGTCCATCGCCCTGGGGCGGTCAGGGCTGGCTCCAGGCACCAGCTTACCAAGCAGATACTTGGGGCGGCCACTGCGGAGAGGGGCGGCATGTCCAGCTGTTCGGCGGCAATGCGGTGGCCGGTTCCTCACTCCTGCTTGGAGCGAAGGACCTCCCGCCGAATTGGTTGGCTGCTTGGGGCGGCCAAAACCCTGGAGCGGGCCCTGGGGGCGGTGCAGGAGCCAGGTCCCAGTGATGGCGCTGGAGCGTGGCCAGGTGGCAGGGAAAGCCGGCTAGGCCCCTTCCCCTCTCCCCAGGCAGGAGCACGGCCTGGGCACACCATGGGCAGTCAGGGATTTGCGCTGCAGCGTGATTTCCCCTAAAGGGTATTAAGGGCTTTGCCTGGATTTCGGCTCGGCTTTGCCAGCGCTGCTTGCCCATAATGTAATTAATCTGCCGTCTTGCTTACATGAGCCTGAGCCCTCAACCCAGCCCCCAATTAGCCCCTGGCGCCAGGGCTGCCCCAGCTTGTCCAGTGCCCGATACCCACCATGGCCGTGCCATCTGCAGTGCCACACCCAGCCCCTCAGGAGCCAGGCAGATACCTGCTGCACGGGGGGAGTCGGGGGACAAGCTGAGACTGATGGGGAGCTGGGTGCAGCCAATCCCAGGTGGGCACGGAACTCCACGGCTGATTTCCCTGGGTCTTGTGAGCCAGGGAGAGGCTCCCCCGACACCTGGGAGCCCTGGGAGCTAGGCAAGGGCCCTCTTCTCTGCCAGCAAAACAGCAGATGAAAGTCAGTGTTGATAAATGCAAAGTGATGCACATTGGAAAACAGAATCCCAATTATACATACAAAATGATGGGGTCTAAATTGGCCGTTACCACTCAAGAAACAGATCTTGGAGTTACTGTGGATAACATCCACTCTGAAAACATCCACTCAATCTAAAAAGTGAACAGAATGTTGGGAATCATTAAGAAAGGGATAGATAATAAGACAGAAAAGTTCATATTGCCTTTATATAAACCCAGGGTACGTCCACATCTTGAACACTGCGTGTAGATGTGATTGCCACCTCTCAAAAAAGATATATTAGAATTGGAAAAGGTTCAGAAAAGGGCAACAAAATGATGAGGGGTATAGAACGGCTTCCGTATGAGGAGAGATTAATAAGACTGGGACTTTTCAGCTTGGAAAAGAGGCGACTAAGCAGGGATATGCTAGAGGTCTATAAAATCGTGACTGGTGTAGAGACAGTAAATAAGGACGTTTTATTTGCTCCTCCTCATAACACAAGAACAAGGGGCCACCAAATGAAATTAGTAGGTAGCAGGTTTAAAACAAACACAAGGAAGTATTTTTTCATGCAACGCACTGTCAACCTGTGGAACTCCTTGCCAGAGGGTGTTGTGAAGGCCAGTATTATAACGGGGTTCAAAAGGGCGCTAGATAGATTCATGGAGGGTGGGTCCATCAATGGCTATTAGCCAGGATGGGCAGGGATGGTGTCTCTAACCTCTGTTTGCCAGAAGCTGGGAATGGGCGACAGGGGATGGATCACTTGATGATAACCTGTCTGTTCATTCCCTTTGGGGCACCTGGCTTTGGCCACTGTCAGAGGACAGGATACTGGGCTTGATGGACCTTTGGTCTGACCCAGTATGGCCGTTCTTATGCCGCTGCAGTGGGGCCAGAGAGCGCTGGCTGTGAACGGGGGAGCTGTGGACCGGAGAGCCGTGCTCCCCCAGCGTGGCCTCCCCTCCCCCTGCCTGACCCTGCGGTCGCAGAGCTTAGCACTGGGGTGCCTCTGTGCCCTGCGTGCTCTGTGCAGGCCTCTCCTGGGCAGGTGTGAGCCCGACCTCAGGTGCCTGCCCCTCCGTGCCACCCCTCCTGTTAACAGCTGAGGCGAGTTCCTGCTTCCCAGTCCCAGGGAGCCCTTCCCCATGGGGCTGGGGGTGGGGAATGAAGCAGGGGGTGGCCTGCTCTGATTTCACAGCAACATCGCCTATGGGGCAGGCCCAGCCCTGGCAGCGAGCAGGCAGCTCCCCACTGCTCCGCTCATCCCTCCCCCCCTGGGCAGCTGGGCACTAAGTCAGTCCTGGGCCTCTGCTCCCCAGGGCCTCTCTAGCCCTGCGCCCCATTGCCGGGGAGCAAAACACATGAGGCCCATGCTGCCGTCTTCCCCCAAGCAGAGGGTGCCCAGTGAGAGCTGCTGGCGTTCCCCAGACCCCAGCACAACCAGGGCCCGGCTGTGCGAGTCCGGGGCTCCCAGTTCCTGTGCCAGGGTCTCCCACCCGCTGCCTGGGGAGATGGGCTTGCCTGCGCCCCTGCTCCCAGCCAAGTGCTCCCGGCACTGCCGATGCCACACACCAGCCATTGCTGTGCCTGCCCGCAGGGCCCTGCCCCCCTGCTGCAGGGGGGCTAAGTGGGTCCTTGGGAGCAGTTTGTATCTGCCATCATTGCTGGCTGGTGAGTGGGGCCCCTGGCACTGCAACAACCCGCTCTCCAGTAGCAGAGCCGTTCCCCAGGGGCAGGGTGTGAGCCCAGTGTCCTGGCTAAATGCCAGCTTGGCCCTTACGCCTTGTCTGCAATTGGCCCCCTCCCCAGCTTGAGCAGTTGCCTTGCTTCACCTCCTACAAGCAGTGCCATGCACAGCAGTGCGGCTGGCTCAGCATGACAACTGCGCTCCACCCCAGAGCTGGCTGCATTTTAGCAGCGGGTGAAGCGTTGATTTGTATGCAGTGGGTAAAGCGCTGGGAGATTCATAGATTCCGAGGCCAGATGGAACTATTTCGTTCTAGGCTGACCCCTCCTGGAGGAGACAGGCCAGCGAACGTCCCCAAAATAATTCCTAGAGCAGAGGTTTGAAACAAACAAGCACTGCAGAAGTGGTGTAGCCTGGCTCGCCGAGCTGTGCACCTTGCTGCAGCCCAGAAGAGCAGAAGGGCCCTTTGCATTTTTAGGCTAAGGCTGCGCTGTTTGGCCAGGAAGGCTGCTACAGGGCTAGACCCAGACGGGGGTGGCTGAGTCACCTGTGCCAAGCTCTGATGGATGGTTAAGGCAGTTTCCTGTCGGACACCTGGCCCCTGGCACGCTGGGTTGGGTTAATTAGCAAATGATCACGCTGGGCCCAGCGATGATGATTCACAAGCTGCAGCTGAGAGCCACAAAGACCCCCTGCCCCCCTGTGATGAACGGGGGGTTCTGCTACCAGCCCTGGGCAGCACGCCATCTGCCATTGCTGGACCTGGGCTTTGGCGCCCTGGGCACGTCCTGGGGAGCAGCCTGTGGGCTGTGCTGGGGGGGGGGCACTGGCCGTGGGTGAGAGCACAGAGCAGTGACCCAAGTAACGCTGCTGCCAAGGGCCGAAGCCCAGCTGTGCCCCCCATGCCACTGCAGCGTTAGCGGCTGTGGGGCTGGGCCTGGCCTGACTTTGGAGCTCAGGTATGTCTTTGCCCGCCTTCCCCCATTACAGTACTGTCTGAGCATGTCCCAGCCATTCGTATCTTTAGCCGCACGACGGCCCGTGAGGCAGGGCAGGGCTGGTCTCCCTGTTGTACAGATGGGGAAACTGAGGCTCAGAGGGCTAAGGGCCTCACCCTAAGGCATACTGAGCCTTGAGCCCAGCGCTGGGCCAGCCTTCCTCTCCCTGGCCAAGCTGAGGTGAGGGCGCTCAGGCACCGGCTGGATGGTGTCACCTGGTCTTGGGCACTCTGTGCCTGTGGGCGGGCTCCTGAATGCAGGGCCGAGGCTGCGCAGCTTAGAGCCTGTGCCATGAGCTCAGCATTTCCCCTGCTGAACAGCACAAACAAGAGCTGGGTCTCCCTGGAGCTGGAGCCCAGAGGCCTCTGTTTCCATCTCGTAACCTGCCCTGGGGACGCACCAAGCTGGTCACAGCTCAATTTAGCAGCCAGTTGTGTCGGGACTGTGCCCTGGGGAAAGGCGACAGCTAATGCGCCGTGCCAGCGAGCGCAGCACGGGGCCCAGCCACCGGCCGGAGAGAGAGCTCCTGGCTGGACAGGCATTAGCCAGCCTCCCTTAGTGACACATTCTGATGCCCATACAGCAACTGACCCAGGCAACTGTCAGGACAGGAGTCATGGAGTTAGTGTCAATGGGTTTCACTGAGGGGAGAGAGAGAGAGGGAGAGAGAGAGACACACACACCCACCCACCCCACCCCCTCTGCCCCATACAGCTTTGTGATTGTACACGGTGGTTTGTTAGTGTAGGTGCTCTCTCAGGAAGGCTGGGCTGTTCACACCAGTTTGTTCTGGTAGGGTATCAGGGGGGCCGGGCTATGCGCACTGGTTTGTTATTATAGGGTGTCTCAGGAAGGCCGGGCTGTTCACACCCATTTGTTATGTAGGGTCTCTCAGGAAGGCCGGGCTGTGTGCACCAGTTTGTTTTTGTAGGGTCTCAGCAAGACAGGGCTGTTCACACTGGTATGTTACAGTGAGTCTCCCCTGCACCCCACTCAGATCCTTGCCAAACACATGCACCTGCTAACTATCCTGCAGGGACTTGCAGCCCCCTGCCCCTTGGCTCATGCAGTACCAGACCCACCGATGTCCTGCGCTTCCCTCCTCTGCTGCCCCGTGTCTGCTCTCCCTGGTTTCCCCTGGTATCCCCTGCTCTGACTGGCCTCCGCGGCTCTCTAGACCCCTTAATGGATCCATCCCCTCCCCTGGCCGCCCTGTCATTACAGCTGCTCTTGGGCAGGTGGCCCAGACCCACTGAACTAAATGCTGCTGGCCCCTGGGGGCAGGGGAGCCGGGTGTGAGGCAGGGTCACTTGTTCCCAGCACAGCCAGAAGCCAGCGAGAGCCAGGGCTGGGGAGCCTCTGCAGATGGGGCTCGCCTTGGGCCCGACCCACCCCTTTATCCTAATACCCTGATCCCCTGCAGGGTTGGGTAGCGCCCAGCCAGGGACGGGCAGGATTCCCTGGCCAGCGGTGACTCTCCCTCTCCTTTGACTCTGCCTGGGGCAGGGAAGGAGTTGGGAGGGGCAAAACTCCCTGCTCTGCCCAGCCACCTGGTGCCTGACCCACAGGCTGGCACCTGGCCAGTTGGATGGGAAGGGTGTTCAACGCATCCGCTCTGCTCACCGCTCCCCTGGCGCCCCTTGAGGGCTGGGCTGCCCACCTGGGGCGAGCCCCCTCCCGCTCCAGCAGGCCCCTGCGCGCTCACTGTCGTTCTGGCAGACGACGGGGCGGATAAGCTGCCGCTTCGTTCATTTACCATGTCCGACAATCCTGTGTTTAAGGGTGAATTAGTGCTGGATCCCTGCAGGATTGGGCTAAGAGGATCAGCTGCCGGCTGCACGGGCTGTTCCCAGCCGCGGGTGGTTGTTTATCTGGGCCCCAGCGAGGCTGGAGCGAGTGTGGCAGGGGGCTCAGAGGGCGAGCCCAAGAAGCCACACTGGCCAGGTCTCATGCCCCACAAAGGAAGGCAGACAAAGTCTGGGACAGATCCCCATGATGGCAACACCCCCTGTCCTCCTCTGGCACCACCTGCTTGAGGACCTTTACAAACACTGATGACTGGAGTGTGTGTGTGTCAGGATCATTGCCCCCAAGTTACAGATGGGGAAACTGAGGCATGGAGCAGTGAATTGACTTATCCAGTGTCAGGACTAGAACCCAGGAGTCCTGACTCCCAGGCCCTTCCTCTAACTTGTAGACCCCACCTCCTCTCTTGAATGAGTCTCTGCTCTTCACACAGGCTCCATGCTTGAGACTCTGCGGGAAGGTGAAGAGACTGAAAGTTTCCACTCCATGCCCTAGAGAAATGCTCCTTCAGAGAGGGATCAGGCTGGGCATGTCTATGCTAATGAGCTGCTGTCAAGGTGGCACAGGGGGAGTTATGCTAATGAGATGGAGCAATGTGGGAGTGTGCAGCCCCCTCCCCCTAACAGCACGGAGCTCCCCAGCTGTGGTGGATTCGGGGGAGCGTTGGAGGGGAGCCCCGGGAGGGGTTTTGCTGACTCCCCTCTTCCAGCAGCACAGCAGGGCTCTGAAGCGGGTTTACACAGAGCCAAACTGGGATGGGTGAGATGGGCTTTGTCACCCACCTGCCAAGGAGGAGGGTCCCACTGTCCTGAGGCTGTCGGGTGGGTGCAGGGGGCTGCACTGAAATGGGGCCTGGACCCTCAGGCTCCAGAATCCCTGGCTCAGCTGCCTGGCAGCCCCTCTAAGTGGCCGCTCTGCAGGGTCTGAAAACTAGGGCCAAATCAAGAGAGACCCAAAGACAGGCTCTGAAAAGAAGAGCATTACTGGGAGCTGCTAGCCCAGGTCAGACACTAGCCTTGTCTCCTGCCATAGACAGCACCAGTGCAATACCCTTCAGTGGGCAGTTCTGATTAGCACTGGTCTAGGAAGAGCTCCATAGTTAGACTGCTCGCTTCGGCGTGCCGCACATAACTGCTCCAGACAGGGACCAGATGAGATGGAGCCTCATTATCATTTTCATGCTTTCCCCCCTCAAATTGCCTTTTAGCTTAGGTGAAGGTGCACTGGGCTGGGAACCAGGAGGCCACCGGGAGACGTTGTGCTTCGATCAGAAATGCCGACGTGCAACTTTTTGACATTTCCGAGGGGAAACTTTTTAGAATTTTTGGTTCCATGAAAAATTTGATATTTTCCCTCTCCATTCAGGATGAAAACAAACGTTGAAGAGTTAGAATTTCCTGCAGGATGGACGGTCTGAGTTTCACTCCACTCTAAGAGTGAACTCAATCTTTGACGGTCTGGAAATAGCATCCATCACAATAACAATGCTGCCTGGTATTGTGGTACAGCCACAGATGACCCCCACCTGCTGATAGGGGCAGAGTGAGGACAGCCGGATTCAGCAGTGTTACTGAGCATGCTCAGTCCGTGTGAGCACGCTCCATACAAGCCAAGCAGCAAATTGGCATCACCTCTGCAAAACCAGACAGGATTGTAAATGGGAAGACCTAGCTGGCTGGCTAAGACACACGTCTGCCCCATCACCATACTAGCTGATCACCTCCACAAACCAGCCACAGAAGTTGGTCCAGTAAAAGATATTACCTCCTGCACCTTGTCTCACATGGGCCCATGTGGCTTTCCCAAGGTCACACCGGAAGTCTGTGGCAGCAGAGGTGGGAACTCCTACAGCAGCTCCCTAACCATTGGGCCACCCTTCCGCTCTGGCTGAGCCCACCCCCACACCGTCAGCAGAGAGCCACCATTTTATCACGAGCACCATGGTAGTTGTGTTTGACGGTAACGGCCTGGAGTCAGCGGATTAGTGGACACTGTCCGCTTGCATTGGAAAAAAGAAGGAAATGTCTTGCCCTCATGATTGCAGGGGGGAAATCCCTGAAAACAGGCCCAGACTGTGACCAGAAGACAAAGGACCAGAACCAAAAAGGTAGGATTTTTAAAAACCTCTGGATTTTTGAGCCAAGGTGATGATTTTAGGGGCCCCACCCCTGGTCTCCGGTTGGGGTAGGCAGTGGCGGTAATGTCGGTGAGCAGCCCACGCACTCTCTGTAGCACAGAGCTCCTTACGCTCCTAGCAGCTGGGCAACACCCCTCAGCATCTCGCTGTCCCAAAGCGAATGATGTAAGAAGCCTGAACAGTGATGCAGGGTATACTGCACCTGGGATTCAACACGGGAATCCGAGCGAGTTGGAACTGAAGGGGCTGTGGCTGGATCTATGTAATAGGAGACCTGAACTCCTCCGACTCCATCGTAAAAGGTGAAAAAAGACACCTGTGCAGGATGTGAATCTTACAAGAGCCAGGCTTGCTAATGGGGCCCCGGCACTGGGGGACTAATTGCCCAGACAAAGCAGTTCCTCTTTGGGTTGGCTAGCTAGCTCTGCTGCTTTCAGAATCAGGCGTGTAACGTGTACCCACTCGGTCGCACGCTCCACTCTGCACACCGGGCTTTGCTTGTTACGGATCAGGACGCACTTAAGCGTCGGCAGGTTTTGATTAGTTTGAGTGGAATGGTCGGTGATCCATGTGTAGGAGTTACCGGGAACTGTTACTGAGAGCGGCTGTAGTTGGAAAGACATAATGAGAACTGCCCACTGATAGCACTGGATTAAATAATATACATAAGAGGGCATGTAGTGCGTGCAAACTGCTGTCTCCGTAGCGGACGTGCAGTGATGACCGGAGTGAAAACTGGGGGGCTGTCTCTTCCCTCGTCTCGTTTGTGACCTGACCATTTGACTAGTGGGCAAATTCGGGCACTGAGCAGTGACTTGCCCACAGCTAGAAACGGAGCCTCCTGGATTTTAAATTGTAAATTCTTCAGGGCAATGAGAATGTCTTCCTGTGTCTGGACAGTAACCGGCACATTTTAGTGGGCGCTCTAACATCAGTGATTATTTATAGCAGTTCTGGCTTCCTGTGCTGTGTGCAGCATTTAAACAACATACCCAGGCTGGCACGTGTGGGAAAAGCCAGGGCCCCAGAGGCCTGGAGGAAGCACAGAACAATTAGTTTGACCCGTCTTTCTTCAAGCCAGTGGGTTTCAAAGGGATTTGATCACGGGACACTGTTGTATAAGTCCCAGTGCTGCCTCAGCCCTCCTGCCAGGGGAAAAGAAGGTGAGGATTATGATGGAGCACTACTAGGTGCGGTTGAATCCATCTTACTGTTCAACAGTCAGTTTTTCTAAGTACTCTCAAATCCACATGTTTACTTGGATTTTCTTTAACTTTGCTGAGCCTCCTGGGGACTGGGGTAGGGTTAGTGGCCCAAATTTTAGGTTATTTGAGCAAGAATTTCCTGAGATATAGCCTCCCCCCACTTTAAAATCACATGACAAAAATGTGATGGTTCTTACAAGGGTTTTTGTATAGACATGTGGGGGTCAAACTGTAGCTTTGATCTTGCCATACTGAGACCACCTGCTCAGGTTTGAGCTCTGCGAGCAACTGACACCCATTGTCCCTTTGAGGAAGCCCTGTTTGAAAACTAGCTTGACAATGTGGCTTGAGCTAAGTTAACATGCCGGAGAAAATAATTTGCACTGTGCAGTTGGGTAGGGGCTGTGTTGCAAGCCAGAGTGTTTGCAGACAAGCTACGGTTAGAGGAAGTTGGGGGCTCAAGGTGACAAATTATAGCCCTAGGAATTACCTGGATACTGTGAATTCAAACCCTGTATTGGCAGCTTTCAGAGGCAGTGAGTTGTGCACTTAATTGCTCTCTGCCTGCAGCGGCTCCACCTGGGAGTTTTGCTCTGAGCAAAGTTTCTGGTCTAAGAGTTGACATGTCAAAGTGCTCTAAAATTCACTTGCAGGCTCAGATTTTTCTTTAGAAGTGTTAAGGAAAATAGCATTAAATAAGGGGAAGGCAAAAGACTACCCTAAGCAACATTATTAGGGTTATGGACTCATGATGTGTGTTCCTCTCCTCGACAGTGGGACTGTGTGTGATCAAAGAAAAGCAAGTGACTCTCACCAATGTCAGCATGATCAAAGGGGTTACTGAGCACCAGGAAATGTGCCCATACTAGAGAGCCCTGTTCTAATGACTGGCGTAAGGTCAACATGATTCTGGTCGCAATCAAGACAGTGACATCTATTTAGCACGAAAAATAAACTCAGAAAACAAATTTAAGCTGTCTACAATAATTCATCCAATCTACACAAGCCAAAGATTCACACTATCCATTTTATCCCTCAAAATGCTGTAGTTTATTTAAATAAGTGGTCCAAAAACAGTGTCAGGCATTGGACCAATTTTAGTCATAAGGCCCTTTTTCTATTTGTCAAAGGACATTGTTACATCTTTTGACCAGAGCAGTTATCCAAAATTTGGGGTCTTGTGGGTTTTTCCTATTAGGGAAGAAATTGGGGATGGAGTCAGGTATTCTTCTGATACAATCCTGTTTATTTACAAAGTCCCGTTTCCCTGAACACAGTAGGAATCAAACAGCAGGAGGTGGTTTCTTTGCTCAGAGTTCCAATTCTCTTTCCAGGCAGCACTCTGCCCAACATCTCTCTCCTTCCTCCTGTCGGTTTGTTACAGGGCAGCTCTGGCTGAAGCATAGTCATCCACAGGGGCACTTGCCAGCTGCAGGGGGCAGAGTTAAACCTGTGGGGTGGGTCTGTAGGCGGTTTTCACTGTTGTAAGCTAGGTGCCCTTCGCGTTCTGGAAGGGAACGGGGTACTGCCCGTCAATCTTAACTCGGAGCTAACTAAGTTGTGGGGCAGGGAGCACAGTCTAGCTTTGTGTTGCCTGGAAGGGCTTTTCCCTTGCCCCTCCCTTGGTTCTGGTCACACAGACCGAAAGCAGAAGACCATAGTCCGAAGTGCAGGCCATGCGATGTTTACTGGGTTACTCAAGCAAGCATAGCCACCGCTCTGTACACTGCCGTTTTCCCTGTCCCCCTTCCTCTTTCCCAGCAGGCATAGTTATACCTGTAGTGCACACCCTGGGTCCCACCCCTTACAATTTATGGTCGTGTTCCATTTGGAGGTTTGTAAGTCTGGGGGCTTCGATACCACCTCTTTTGTACCCCCTGGGAGGGGTAAGGAGTGAGGTTATGTTTCGCCCAGGGTCCCCTTTTCTCTGGCTTATTGGTGTTTCTTATGCCTCCCACCCATCCCTACTTGTCCCTCCTGATGGGTTGCTTGACCTTGCCTTGAGAAAGGAGTCGAGGCCGTCTTCAAGTGCACACGCATATATTAAACTCCCATCATACCCAGCAACACCTTAACCCTCTTCCTTATCTCTTCTCATGGTGCTGTAAACCCCAGGTGCTGTAGGCAGAAGCAACACACAGCGTCTTTGTTCTTTCTTCACATATATTAGTCAGGATATAAAAGTATCAAAAATCACACCCCAAATTATCTCCCAGGCTAAGAGACAGGCTTATATGCTAACACTGGCCCTTGCGTATCAGGGTGGAATAGCAGTGTGCAATTAATAGAGGCCATTGTAGCAGGTGAACGCCCGCTCCAGCCCTGAAGGGGTTGGAAATGCCCTGCAGAGGGCTGGGGCTGTGTAAAGGGGCAAAACCCCGGCTGATTGGGGAAGTGGCTGCAGCTGGGGCCACACCCCAAACTGAGCCACTTAGCCTGATAAGGCCAGGGCAGCCAGAAGTTGAGGAGTCTCCCTCTGATTGCAGAGAGAGAGACAGGCCTGGCTGCAGGGAGCTGACCGGGGACCTAGAGTGAGGCAGGGCTGGGGAAAGGCCTTGGGGGCTGGGAAGCCCTAGGCCAGCAACTCCCCAGGCTGCAGGGCCTGGTCCTAGGCCCATATAGGTATTGGGGCTGCAGGGGGGCAGCCTGAGGGTGGGTAAAGGCAGCCAGTGCAAACCCCTTGTTGCTGGTGATGATTGGCTGATAGATGGCAGTCTGCCCTGGGTGTGGGGGCTAGATGGTGACTGGCAGTAGCCATGACTGAGGCGACATTGGGATTGGGGTAGGGGGTTCCCCTGGGTGGGGAGACCCAGAGAGAGAGTGGGGTACTGCCAGGGGAGCAGCACCCAAGCCAAGGGCCCTGGGGTCTGGGAGGGACATGGGGCCAATGACAGGTGGGACACCTGGTCTGCAGAGGGCACTCTGGATGCTGGTAAGCTGATTCCGGAGATGACCAGCAGGAGGCGCCGCAGGGGTGAGTCTGTGCCTGATTACAGCCATTCAAATGATTCTAGATTCCCCCGGCTGGGGGCTCCACAGGGGAGAGGCTGTGTTGGGGACGAGCTGGGTTGGCAGCAGTGGGTGCTGTGTCAGAGGGGGGTGACGTGCCGGGCTACTGCTAATTCCTATCTCCTGGCCCTAGTTCCCTGAGGAGGATGTGGGTTCAAACAGGTTAATACCCAATCCCATGGCAGGGGATCAGTCTCCGGCAGCTGCTAAAGGCTGGGGTCAGTGGGTCTCCTCCTGGCCCTGCCTCTCCCTTTGCCCAGCTCTAGGGGAGGCTAGTGATAACTTTTGTTTTTTACCTGTTCAGTTTGGATGGACTTTTCGGTTTTACCAAGACAACACCAGAACAATTCCCGGCTGGGGTTTCAAAACCGAAACATTTCTCCTACACATGGGATTTGAAAAAATAAAAAAAATCCCAAAAAACAAACAAACTCTGAAACAAACCAAGAATGGTGGGAAATTAAATAAAAATTCCCCCAAATGTATCTTAAAAAAAAAAAAAATTGTAATTTTCCTACCAGCTCAGCTGCTAACTGCTGCTCCCCGCCGCCCCCCCCCCCCCCGGCTGCCGGGCAGGAGAAGGAGGGGCTGAGGGACCATGGGTGGGGCTGGGCACCCTGTGGCAGTGCCCATGGGGGGGAAGGAATACAGTCGTGCAAGGGGCTGAGGCAGCCAAGACACCTGACCCAGGGGAGGCTGGGTAGAGTCTGTGTATGGGGCGCTCAGAGCCCAAGAAGGGGAGGAGGCTGACAGCCTCAGCGTGGGGATGGGGTGACTGGGAGCTAGGTAGGGGCACGTGGGGGAAGAGACGAACCAGGACAGGTTGCAAGGCGACAATGGGATGAAGGAGAAAAGCAAACACCAGTGCAGGGCAAAAACGGAACTGTTTCCTCCTCCCCCAGCCCTGTCCCCACACTGGATGATGCTGTCAGGCCCCACGCAGGGCATCTGCCCACCAGCCTGTCCCCTTAAATCGGCCCCTGACTGAAATACAGCCTGGCTTCCTCCCCAGATCAAGACAGGTACGTGTCCTCCCTGCCTCGAACACCAGTGCAGAGCCCTGCTGGCTCGGAGCCCCAGGCTGGTGGTGGGGGCCATGGTGCTGCATGTGAAACCAGCTGTGGGTTCACCCCTCCTGGGCATTGGGCAGCTCTGGTACGCTAGGCATGTGGCGAAAGCCCCTCACTGGTTATGAAACTTTTGCGACCTACTTTACGCGCTCTGCTTTTGTTCTTAATGCCTAGAAATGGCTGCTCTCCAGATTTTGCCCATCAAGGCAAATTAATTGGAGTTGATCCTAATTTGCTCTCTGCTGTTCTTCGGGCAGAAGATTAAATGCTTTGCAGACATTATCTCTCTCTCTCTTTTCTAAGGGCCAAACCTGAATTGTATATATGTACACACAGAGGGGAAAGACTGGAGAGTTAAAAGGAGCTGATGCATAAAGTCACTTTTTGTAATCGCAGCGGGAAATCGGGGGCTAGTCCGTTGTCGGGAGGCTGGGAAGCAGATGGTGAGACTATTCTAGGCACTGTGTGACAGAGGCGGCCACACGTGGAGCAGGGACGTGAGGCCCGAGCCGTCACAGCCACCACTGCCCTCCCCATCTTAGGTTGTCAAATTTTTAATCCTTCTATTTGCCCAGGATTTCCTGCGGCTGGGCTGGGAGCTCTAGGGCAGTGGCTCTCAAACGTTTGTACTGGTGGGTGACTCCTTTCACATAGCAAGTCTCTGAGTGCCACCCCCCTTATACATTAAAAAACACTTGTTTATATATTTAACCCCATTGTAAATACTGGAGGCAAAGCGGGGTTTGGGGTGGAGGCTGACAGCTTGCAACACCGCCCCCATGTAATAACCTCACGACCCCCTGAGGGCTCCCAACCCCCCCCTGCTCTAGGGGATGAAGCCCACGCGTCACCCTCATGACAGGTTCAGCCAAGGCAGGGGCAAGGCAGGTTTCCCTTACCTGGCCCCCGCCATGTGCTGTGCCTCTGCCCGGAGGGACCTCCAGGCGGGGCGGGGAGTCCAGTCTTCATGCCTGACTGGTCCTTGTCAGGGGCCCTGCTAATGTCACCGAGACGAGGAGCTGCAATAGTCTAGGGACAGACTCCTCTCCAGGCAGCTAAGCTGGCTCACCACAATGCCCCGGCATGCCATTGTGTGCGAAGACCATCACGCTGCAAGGTAATGAGGCGTCACAACCACCCCCAAATGATTCCACGGCAAGCTGCAAAGGGCAGGACAGTAACCCCCCGTCCGACCATCGGGAGGCAAAGCGTCGAGGTCATTGTCAACCTGGCAAGGACTGGGGTCCCTGACCTCTCGCTAATTGCCTGCGCCACCAAGGGCTCCTCTTGGAGCTTTGCTTTTGTCTACCAGGCAACCCACCCCTAGAAGAGCCATCGCAAAAAGGCAGAACTCCCACCAGTGTTTTCTGCCCAGCTGTGATGCTGCTGTGCTAACTCAGTGCACTGGCTCACATGGCCTTGGGTGCAGGGAATGGGGGGCTATGCCCATGGCATGGTGGATACCAGCCCATTCAGGCAGGAATCTCGCTGGTCCTCCAGCCTCTGGAGAGACGCAGGCGACCCTTGCAGATTGCGTCTTGATGACGAAGTGTCATGGCGCGGAAGTAGCCCTGGAAAACTCCAGCAGGCCGGAGCTGGCCCTGTTCTGTGACTGGTCAGGGATCTCCGCTGTGCCTAAATCCCCACGGCTCCAACCAGGGGCAGGGAACAGCCGATCCAGCCTCACCTCCGGCGCAGGCCCCCACGCTGGCAGCCAGCGACACTGTTCTAAGCTCGGCTCCTGGACTATTTCCTCACTCGGGCGTGTGTAAAGTGGGATTGCTTTTTTTAAGCAGATTTAATTGAACACGAATCCATCCCTCTTGGCCGCCACCCTGTTGCGCAGGCGGTGACCTTGAGCTTGCTCATTACAGGGCTGTTTCCCACATTTCCTACCGGCTGATGCACCCGGCCGGCACTGCGTTGCAGCGCAGCAGTGGGCGTCTCAGTGGCAGGAAGTGGGATTCAGCAGGGCAGAATTCCCCTGGGGTTGGTTCAAGGGCTACCCAACAGTCCCTTCGAGTCAGCCCAGAGTCCCTTACAGGTGTACATCTAGATTCATCTGACCACACTGTGTCAGCAGCGTGAAGGGGCTCCTAGGGACTACCTCCAGTATAAGGGGGCTGCACCCTGGCTATGCCAGCCCTCCTCGCAGCCTCGGATGCAGGGGGAGTGGCAGCAGTGTGCTATATTGCAGCTAGTGTGTTCAACCACTAGGGGGCCACTGCAACCGGAGCATGAACTAACTGGGGCTGCTCTAATTTACACAGGGGCGGGGCAGGGCCTAGATGGTCTTACGGCACAAGGGGCACAAACAGGGCTTAAAGCCGCCTCCTCCTCATTCCTGCTCCGAGTACAGGAACAGAACAGGGGCCGCAGGAGAACTGGGCTCTGATCATTCCTTAAACCTTTCAGGGAGGCGAGGTGTAAACTGCTTTGACGTACTATGGAATGCCAGCAAGTCACGCTGCTTATTTGTACCAGAGACACTTTCCTATGGGTAGCCTCAGTGTGATGCACAGAGCCGATCAGCACGGCGCTAAGCGATTCCCACCAGTGCTTTCCACCCGAGAGGAAATCAGACTTGTGATTGAGGGGGGGCCATTGACACAGCACTAATAGATCTTCATTGGTGTGACGGACTACACCCCCTTATTCACACCGTGCACACTATTGTCATAATCTTTGTACGAAAGTATTGTTCCAAAACCCACCGCCCTGACCAGGCAGAAGTCAGGTCTGTCCTAAACAAAGGAAGGAATGTGTGCTTGCCTTTAATTGGCATTTAAACAGAGTCATCAACGAGGAAGGGAAAACAAAAGAAGTTCAAACAGCTGAAAAAAACAGCAGGGAACATCCTTCCACATAGACTCTTTGTTTCCTGGGTCTCAGCTGGAAATGTTTTTCAAGAGAGGGACAACAACTATAAAAAGGAGGGACAAACACTTCAAGGCACCCCTTCCCCTCCCTGTGCCCTGCACCTGAGAAGACAAAAAGAAACAGCTGTTGGACTCTGGGGGAGGGGTTCTGACTTGAAGAGTTTGGTCAGTAACCTTGCGGGAAGCATGTGGTGAGAAAATTTGCTTTGCAACTAAGATAGAGTCTTAAGTAGCTACTAGTGTTTTGTCTTTATTTTTCTTGTAACCATTTCTGACTCTTATGCCTCATTGTTTGTACTCACTTAAAATTACTCTGTAGTAAACAAACTTGTTTTACTGGTTTATCTAATCTAGTGTGTTTAAATTGAAGTGTCTAGGTAACTATTTAAGGTAATAAACTGGCCTATTATTCCCCTAAAGGGATAATGGAGTGAATATATTTGTACTGTCCAGGAGAGGGCTGGGCAGAGTAGGACATGCATTTCTGGGGGAAGAAGTGGGACTAGGGGTGTGTTAGGGTCACCTTGCNCTAAAGGGATAATGGAGTGAATATATTTGTACTGTCCAGGAGAGGGCTGGGCAGAGTAGGACATGCATTTCTGGGGGAAGAAGTGGGACTAGGGGTGTGTTGGGGTCACCTTGCAGAATAACCCAGGCTGGTGAGAGCCAGGGTGTAGCAGGCAGTCTGGCAGACACAGGGTGTGACCTGCATGCTGGAAGCCTGTTTGAGAGCTGCCCAGGTGGGAGCTACTTCAGCCAGGCATTGTAAGGCACCCAAGATTGTATGGCAGGGGTGACATAGCCTCCGCCCCCCGATCTGACTTGGACCCTGGTATGTCACACACACAAGAACCACGGGATTTGCCAGACTGGATCAGATCATTGGTCCAGCTAGTTCTGTGTCCTTCCCCCAGCCTGGTGCTTCAAAGACAAGCAGAAGCCTCTCACTTCACAACTGGCCAGCTGTGAAGTGCTGGATGTGAGTGAAAGAGGTTTTCTTGCCCCAGGAGCTCTGATTCGCCTTAGCTCAGATACCTACAAGTGTCCGTAATGGTCAGAACATTCCCATCCCTATTCAAAATCCTGGCCCTGCATTTGACTCAGTCCCTGGGAGCAGTGTCCATAAACTGGTGCTACAATTAATTCCATTGCATGCCCCTTGTTTGTCCATCAGGGAGCCCCAGCCTCTGCACTCAGGTGACAGTGGATGTGGTGAGTGGGTTGGTTACAGGTGGCAGGGCACAGGGTTGGCTCCTGCATAAACCCCAGGTGGTCACAAGGAGAGCCCAGTAGTGGGATTTGAGTAAACCCAAACCAGGGGTATATAACATGCAAGAGATCCCAAAGACCTGAGGTGCAATTAGGTATAACTGGGCAAAATGGCTGATGAAATGTGGGTTACCTGGGACAGAAGAGCTAGCCACCCTCTGTCCAACAAAGAAAGCAACCCGTAGCTCCGGCTCAGAGTGTGAACTTCTGAGGGAAAGCAGGCACACAGCCAGTTCCTCTGGGGCACAGTGTGCTGGCAGACTGGCTCCCGCTCCAGGCTCCAGTATACATGTCTTGTTGTGCTCTCCTGGGCTCAGACTCCTCTGATCCCCAGTAGGAGGGGGAGGGAGTCGTTAATGGAAAGACATTCATGGGGTGGAGAGATTCTGGGACAGAGAGAACCCTTGTCAAAGCCTGTGTGGTAAAACCCCATTGAATGCTGAAAGGAGGTGAAACCTGGGTTAAGGTTCCAAATGTGAAGCCATTTTCCTTGCCTGTGGCTCAGATCCCTAGCAGATGAGGAAGGATCGGGGTGGCTGGTAGCTGGGGTTCTTCTTTGAGTGCTTGTTCATGTCCCTTCCAATCAGGTGTGTGCGTGCGCACGTTGGCCGGAAGATTTTTTTCCCTTAGCAGCATCTGTCGGGTCATCCTGGGCGTCCCCTGGAGTCGCGCCCTGATGGCGCCTAATATAGAGCCCTGCCGACCCACCACCCTCTCAGTTCCTTCTTACCGCCAGTGACAGGGGCTGGAACTTCCTTGGCTCTTGCTCAGTAAGTTTCCTGTCTATTCTGTTGTATATAGTTAGTTCTTAGTGTTGTTAGAGTTACTAGAGTTTAGTATAGTGTTTGTTGGGGGTTTTCCCCACTACTCTGGTTCCTGGCGCTGTGGCATGCCGCGGTCCCCAGGTTTCAAGAACTGTGTGGCCTTCACGAAAGGCATGCCACCTCGTCGTGTCTACAGTGCCGAGGGGAGACACATCAGGAAGATCACTGTAAGATATGCCACGAGTTCCAGCTGAGAACTCTTAAAGAAAGGGAACAGCGGCTCAAGGTGATCCTCATGGAGGCAGCTCTACACCCCCACTCTGACCCGGGCTCGAGAGACCCCGACCCCAATGCGTCATCCTCGATGCGGAGTGCCCAGCACCATTGGCAAGTTCAGCGCCAAGGAAGGATTCTTCCAGGGACGCTCGACACCATCACGGCTCCTCAGGCAGGCCACACCTCTGGATCTCCTTCCAGGGCCATGTCGACTCCTGCCCAGGTGCGGCAGTTGAGTCTGGCCCCGCCTCGATCACCAGCACCTATGCAGCAGCTACAGCTCCCGTCCACGCCAGAAGCGTATCAGGCTGCTCGGGACCTCCTCCACCTGATGGCACTGTTCAGCGCCGACGGAGCCGTGTCCTCCTGTGCACTGTAAGGGAAGCCGGCTATGATGTCGAGACGCTTCCCCTCACCTTGTCCAGCGGTGCCTGCTCGCTCTGACAGAGAGCCTTCCTGGTCCCCGAGCTCTCGACGTTCGAGGCATTGAGGATTGGCTCCTCCATGGTCTTCAGTGTCTGAGACCTTGGAGTCAGAGTCCAACTCCTATCGCTCTGGTAGGAGCAGAAGCCGTAGATCAAGGTCTGGTAGAGACAGAAGAGAGCCCCAGGCATGACCTCCGCAGTGGCAGAATCCGCCTCAGTGGCCCTTCTGAACCCCCTGGGCTTTTCACCAGGGCCAGGGAGGAACCCAGGATCCACGCTCAGCAGCATCTTCTGTGGCCTTCGCCACTTTCGTGACACCTTCTGCTGCACATCTGCCCTCGGCACCTACAGTCCCGACACCTTTGCCTCTAGCTCCGTCGTCAACTCCGGCACAGTGCTCGGCTCTGACCTCGATGCAGGCACCTATGGCCCTGGTACCGATGTCGGCACCGGGCCCCCCAACCGCAGGAGCTCCTGTGAGCGTGCCAACACAGCTCCCTCAGGTGCGACTGATGCCAATGGCCCCGGCACTGTCAGCGGCACCATCTCCTCCAACGCTGCCCTGGGAGTCATGTGACCCCTCGGGGGCAGATGGTAGGGAGCTTCCACTACCGGCATACGCTTCCTCTTCCTCATTGCCGGACGAAGGTTTGGCGGGGACGGCCATAGCCCCTGTGTTAGAGGACAACATAGACTTGCAGCAGTTGCTCCACATGACCACCCAGAGTCTGCGCATCAAGGCTGAGGAGGTGGTAGAGGAGGCAGATCCCATGGTGGACATCCTCGCACTCTCGGGACCTTCACGCATAGCCTTGCCCTGTATAAAGACGGTTGTGGACACCACTAAGACCCTGTGGCAGACGCCGGCATCCTTGCCACCTACTGTCAAACGCAACGAACAGTGGTATTTCATGCCCTCCAGAGAGTTTGAGCATCTGTACTCCCACCCACCTCTGGACTCGCTGGTGGTCGATGCAGCTAACCAGCAGGAGAGACTGGGCTTCCAACATCCCTCCCCAAAAAATAGGGACGCTAAATGCCTAGACCTTGTGTGTAGGAAGGTTTACTCGACTGGTGGTTTGCAACTCCATATCGCTAACCAACAGGCCATCGTGAGCAGGTACTCGTACAACACCTGTGCAGCAATGGCAAAGTTCACGGAGCTCGTCCCTTTGGATTTCCGGTCAGAGTTCACAGCCTTGGTGGAGGAAGGGAAGCTGGTCTCCCAGGCCTCCTTGCAGGCAGCATTAGACGCTGCAGACGCCACCACTAGAGTGATGGCGACAGGGGTGGCTTTGAGGCGTGGCGCTTGGCTCCAAGTCTTGGGGTTACCCTACGAGGTCCAGCAAATGATTCAGGATCTCCCGTTTGAGGGTGAGACTGTTTTCAGCGAAGACAGACAAACGGCTCCACAGCCTAAAAGATTCCTGAGCCACCCTCAGATCCTTGAGCCTGCACACCCCCGCCATGCAGCGGAAACACTTCCGCCCGCAACCTCCTCAAAGGTTCCAGCAGCAGAACCGCCAGGACGGTTCTCGGAGGAGGCAACACCCTTCCGCTAGTCAAGGCTCTGGTCAGCCCAAACCACCCTCTGGCCCTAAACCAGCCTTTTGAAGGAGCGATCAAGGACAGTGTTCCAGACCAGAGACTGGATCTACCCTGCCTTACCTTTTCCTCCCGTCTATCCCCCTTCTACTGTGCATGGGCCCATGTCACTTTGGACCGATTGGTACTTCGCACGGTGCTCAGAGCAGTGCGCCTAGTGTGTCAGATATTCCGCCACTATCTAACTGGACAATGTGTATTGGTCATGACGGACAATATGACTGTAATGTTCTATATCAACAAACAGGGGGGTGCACGCTCCTCTCCCCTGTGCCAGGAAGCCCTCAGGTTATGGGACTTTTGTGTAGAACACTCAGTCGACCTACAGGCGTCGAACCGCCC
>NC_048310.1:40499697-40537575 GCF_013100865.1 Trachemys scripta elegans | reverse complement strand
AGAGCCGAAGAGTCAGGGGAGGAGCAGAGCCGCCGCGGGAGGGGAAGTGCCTGGCCGGCATTTTCCCAGACATGTTCAGCTTTTTGGCAATTCCCCCCGGACGGGGGTTTGAGTGCCGAAAAGCTGGACATGTCCGGGAAAAACCGGACGTATGGTAACCCTATCCATCCCCTGTTGCCCGTTCCCAGCTTCTGGCAAACAGAGGCTAGGGACACCACCCCTGCCCATCCTGGCTAATAGCCATTGATGGACCTGTCTTCCATGAACTTATCTAGTTCCTTTCTGACTCCTGTTATAGTCTTGCTTGGCCTTCACAACATCCCTGAATTCCTCCTTCCCCATTTCTGATCACAGCCCGCAGTAGCTGTGGCTTTTAGTCTAGGCGGGCGCGTTGCATGCTGGGAACGGTAGTTTCCCCTGGCCCGGCTGTTCCCGAGGAAGAAAGCCCCAGGAGGGCCAGGGGACTACAAGTCCCGCCAGCCCCGGCAGGAGCCGCGGCTCCGCGCGCAGCGCATCATGGGTGTTGTAGTTTCCTTCCCCCAGCAGCGCTGCGGTCTGCCGGGGGCTGTTGGCCCCGCGTGGACTACAACTCCCAGCGTCGCGTGGGCCCGCCCCCTCCCCCTGAAATCTCTGCCAGCAGCGGGCAGGGGGCCCCTGCGAGCTGAAGTGGGGCTGCCGCGGGTGGGCGGGTAGAAGGGCGGCAGCCGCCGGCCGGGAGCGATCGTGCCGCCCGGCCCCAGCGGTCCCGCAGCAGCGCCGAGGGGCTCCCGGAGCCGAGCCGAGTCGAGCCGAGCGGAGCCAGGTGCCGATGCTGCCGCGCGCGGGGATGCGGGATGCGGGGCTCGGCCCGGGGGCTGCTGGCCCCGCTCCCCTGCGGCCGCGGAGCGGCGGGCGGAGGCGGGCTGGGCTGTCGGGATAGCAGCCGCTTCCCCCGGCGGGTCCGGTTCGCGAGGCGGGCTCGCTGCCGCGCGGGACGGGACGGGGCTCCGGCCGGGGCGCGGGTGACAGCAGAGCGGAGGGGAGTTGCTTTGTCTTGCGTGGGTGGAGCTGGAGCCGGAGCCCCCCGGTAGCGGTGTCCTCCCACCCCCGCTCTGCCGGGCCGGCGGGGCTGGAGCCGGGCGGCGTGTTTGCCGCCACAACCGCTGGCTTTGCCGCCGCGTACCTGCGGCGTGGCTTTTCCCCCGGGCCTGCCCTGCGGGGCAAGGGATGGGGGCGTCTCTAACTCCGGCTTCTCCGCCTGCTGCGAGCTTCCCTTCACCGCAGTGCCTCCGGCTTGCTGGGGCTCCTCTCCCTGCGACGGGCGAGCAAACCAGCACCGTGACAGCCGCGGGATTTACAGACCGTCCCGGGGACTTGTCATAGACGTGAAGTCCGGCCTGATCGAAAGGTGCATTTCAAAGGGTTGTCGGCTCCGTTGACATTTTGATTGTGGCATTTGAGCCCAAGCCATGTCCTGGGCCCCGGAGGGAGCCCTAGATTAGCACTTGGGAATTGCTTTGCGGCTTGTTTTGTAACGTCCATGTCTGTCTTTTCCTGAGCTGAGCCTAGGAGCCGCTGACCCTGGGGTCAGGCTGTCCTTAAACCGGTGGGGGTCAATGTGTAGTGAGCGGCTCCCTGCGGAAGGCCTAAAATAAGGAGGTAACACAGGCAGCTGGTGCTTGGTGAGAATTGCCCCTCGCCAGGCATGCGGGGAGGAAAGGAAGGGTAGCCGGGCTGTGGAGTGGAGAAAGTCCTACCCGCCAATGTCGCTTTAACTGGGCACCTGGTGCGGTTCGTGACCGTCTCTAGCACGTTGCTAGACATCGTGGAGGTATGCTACGGGTGGGTTGGTTTGTTCTGGAATTATTTGCTGAACTGTTCAGCAAACCTAGTGTTGTCTCTCCTTTTGCCCTCCCAGTGCCATGTGCCTTTGTGCGTTGTGGCATGGCCACTGGATGTCTGATGGAGAGCAAGAGCCTGGGCCTTGCGTCCGAATTAGAGGGCCTTCCATCATGAATCGGAGGGGTAGCTGTGTTAGTCTGGATCTGTAAAAAGCAACAGAGGGTCCTGTGGCACCTTTAAGACTAACCAATGTATTGGAGCATAAGCTTTCATGGGCGAATGCCCAGTTCGTCAGGAAGAAAGGGCATCTTGAGCAGTGATTTAGGGACAAACCCCTTCTTTTCCTAGCACTTCCATGGGATACTTGCCGTGAGTTTCTCCAGAATCAAACTGCTCTAAAAACCCTCCGACAGGCTCCTGTGTCCTGAGATCCCGAGTCTAGTGCCTCTCATTGACGTCGGGATTCTGTCTGCTCAGTTCTCAAGCGAAAATCAATTGTGGCTTCTCCCCCAGCCCTTTGCTAAGTCAAGTCTGGGATCTCAAAGTCAATCTGGGTTTTTCCTGGCATATTCCTAGTCCAGGCCAGGAGAGTTTCTGTAATTAATGTTCTCTTGTTGTACGGCGTAGAATGGAAATGAGCTGTCAATGCAGTCAGCTCTCTGGTAGCTGGGTGACCAGCATTTAAAAAAAATGGGTACAACTTGACCAGCAAAAGTCAGCAGCTGTGGCACCCAGCAAGTGATCCCCCTTCTTCACAGGGTCTTCTGATGGTAACTGGACTCTTAACGACCATACACAGGAGACAGGACTTCTACCAGGCAGGGTCCAAAAAAGTCTCAATGCTGTAAAGCCAATAGAGTTCAGTTTCTTTCTCCAGAAAGATGAGGGGCTGAATTGGCCATGTCGGCATGTGAACTTGTAGGGGTTGGGTTCTCTAGGTATGTCCAGCCTGATGCTCCAAACAAGCCACTGAGAGTGCTTCATGACCCTGTGATATCAACTTGTCCTCCCTCCTGCTAGGGCTACGTGAGCACCTTATAGGCCAGGGTGTGGCCTGCTGCTTCCTGTCCTCTTGCGCCACTGTTGCATTTTCCTTGTGCTCAGTATGGTCTGGGGGGCTCCTGCCTCTCCTTAAATGAAATCACTCTTGCATCCCACCATGTGTTTGCTGAAACAACAGTCCTTAAGCCCAGCAGTGGGAGCTCAGCATTGATTTCTCCCTCCTCTCCGCCAGCTGGTGGTGGAGAGGTAACTGGTTTTCAATAGCAATGCCCACTGCCCACCGCTGTAAAGAAAGGCCTAGGTGTGCTCCTGGGGACTGTGCTGTCTTCTGCATCGTAGCCAAACTGGTGGGATATGTGAGTGGTGGGTACCTCTGCGAATTGGGACCTTATCACCCTGGGGCTGATCAGTGCTTCTAACTCTCCTCTGCTCTAGAAAACTTACGCCAAGGAGGGGAGAGCACGCTGCTGCAGTGTGCAAGTTTTTACCTCCCATTTGGATCGCTGCCATCCGACGGAGCTTGGCCGTGACTGGCTGAGGCATGGATGAGAAGCCCAGCTTGAAAGTTCTGCAGCGTGCAGGAGTGAGCAGAGTTGATCAGAGCCAGATGTTCTGTCTGCTGCAGACACTGGGGCAAGAGGGAAGGAAGGAGAAAGGAAACTGTTAACCTTGTAATCCGAGACACTAGACTCTGCAGCTACTTGGCTTCACCGCAATTTTTTTATTTTTGTCTCTCAGGGCAGCCTTTAAGATTCCTGTTGTTGCACTGCAGATGCCTGGCCAAAGGGTTTTCATCGTGGTCCCATTAATTTGGTGCTGGCAGATCAAAAAATATATCTAGATCCCCAAAGACCAAAGGGAAGAGACTTAACAATGGGAGAGAGTTGCTGGAGTCCTAGATAACAGGATGGGGGTTCGGTCACCTGCAGTAACCTGTAGCTCAGCACTCAAATGCTGTCCGTTTAATAGGCCTGAAATTGGCAGCTTGCCAGGTTTATTAAAGGCTCCTGCCAAGCGAAGGTGATGGAGTCGGTTGGACTCTGCCTGCAATCGTTAATTAGAATGGAAACCCGAAGAGAAGCCTGCGTGGTGTGTTCCCGGTGTGGCGTCCGCTGCTTCCTGCCCGTTCCTGTCTTGATGAGAGGAATGGGGGTTGCTGCTTAGCCCTGACCTTGGGCCCTGTCCTGCAGGGTCTCCGTGTGCACTGATCTCCTTTTTGGGCCTATGGGAGTCGTGTGCATGGAAGATACCTCCACTGGGAAAGCAGGTGGTGCTTTTCTGTAGCTTTCCAGGGTACCTGATCCTCAATTCTTGAGCGCGAAGGGGGGAACAGCCCTGTTCCACAGCAGGGGGAGCGGAGGCACCTGTGAGGCGACTTGCTGGAGATCCCACAGCCCATCGGCTGCAGCTAGGACTAGGTGGTAGCCCAGGCTGTCATCCAGCTGTTTAGCAGAATCCTTTGTGTGCTGAGCCTGGTTCTTGAGCTCACGTGTGTTTGTTTGGGTACACGGCCCCTTGGGGCTGCTTGTCCAGAGCTGCTTGCTTTAATGACCCAAGAGTTCTTACGCCAGCCACATTGACTCCTGAGCCCTGCCGGCGAGGCTAGCTAGTCTGTCTGGTGCATCTCTGCAGAGCTCGCGTTGCTGGGGATGGCGACAGGGCAGGGGGTAGTCGAGTGGGGCAGGGTTGCGCGTGCCTCGGATGTTGTGAGCTTGCAGTGCCGGCAGTTAGGGGAAAGCGTCTTTCCTTGTGAGCGCGGCACGTTTGCCGTCAAGTTGCCGAGCATGTCAAAATCTGGCCTTGACGTGTTTTAAATGAAATCTGAGACCAGCGGTCAGGGCCCCCTGCCTGCCTGCTAGCCCTGCATATTCCCGGAGGTGGGGGAGGGGAGGGGTTGCACCCTACACGCTACTGTCCTATGGAATTTCCCAGTTGCACTAATGACGCCAAACGCTGTAGTGTTGCTACCTTAAGCAGTAGTGGATTTTGGGGCATTATAGTAGAATAATGTGATGTGTATTTTTTTTTTAAATGGTCCAGTGCGCCAGTGTAGTGGCTTTTTAAAAAGATTTGATGCCAAAGGCTCTTTTCAGAAAGGAACGTAAGCTCTCCAGCCGCTCTTCGCTACTTACTGGCTTGTACCATACTGAGCACAAGCGCACCCGGATTGGTCGCCTTTGGGGGCTGCTAGAAGTCAGATAATTAAAGAAATGCAAATAACGCTTCCTTTCCTGCACTGCTTTTCAGAGCAGAGACACACATTGTGCAGGTAGATCGCCATGGGACACCTAACCGCTAATAAAACCACGACCTTGGGAGAACATGCTTCCCAGAGTGGCATAGCGGTGAAGAAGGTGGGAAGTAGTTCTCCTGAGTCCCCTGTCTTAGGAGAAGGTACCCATAAGACAAGTGTCTCCATGCTTTGAGCCTTCAGCTGTGGAAGGAGGAGTGCCAAGGCCGTTCCTAGCAATGGGTAGCAAAGCCAGTAGGAGCGTCCCTTCCTGTGTGTGCTTCAGAGCGAGGGAGCGCTGGTAAAACCAATGAGGAAATAGATCTAAAATTGATCAGTGTCCTGTGTGCTCTGCTCAACAAGGCTACTCTCCTCCCCAGCCCTGTTTCCTCGGGCCAGGGTTCACCCGGTCCCACCCTCCCTTCAGAGTCACTCCCAGGGCTCCAAAATAACATTTTAAATTAAAGACTTGGGATAGCTGCTCCTTTCCCACTGCTTCTGGGTGAATCCCGCGTCATCCCCGGCAGGCTGCAGAGAGATCTCTACAGATGGTGGGTGTTCCTGATGAGTCGGTGGAATACACTGCCCTGGATCTCCTCCAGCCTGGAGCGTGGCTGTCAGGCAGGTTGGAAGTCCCCTGCATGGAGCTTTGCTTTGCTTTCCCCTTCGGCCTGACGTCTTCCCCTCCCCCTGCCAAGGCTTTAGTTTGCTGGCTAAGAGCTCCTGGGAGCCTGTGTGTGCAGGAATAGCCTGCGTGATAGGGGAAGTCCTAGCGCTCGTGGCGTGGCTGGGACGCGAGGGCAGAACAGAGCCGGTGGAGCCCCCTGGCAGCCTGCGCATCAGTCACTGTTCCCTGCTCCGTGTCCTGCCTTGTGCTGGTTCGGCGTTCCCTTCCCCGTCGGTGCAGATGGCAAACCTGGCTGATGCCGCTGCCTGGCCGATTCAGTCCCTAACGTCATGCAGGAGACAGAGGCTGAGCGGAGCAGGCAGGTGGAGGAGGTTTGTGACTGGGGAAGCTATTCACACACGTCTCTGTAATTGGGCCCTGTTCGGGACGAGGGGAGGGAGCATGTGGGAAGGACAACATGATGCAGCGGAGCTGCTAAGCTTGAATGCATTTCATCTGTGGTGCATGTGGCAGGGAGGCGGGGCCCTATCCTGTTTGCCGAGCATCCTCCCGTCCTGTTCGCTGCAAGGGGCATTGTCCAGGATTGGCCCCCTACCAAAGGCCATGGGTGCTAGCTGAAGAACACCGCGATACCAGTTTGTGACCCCCTGGTGCTACGTTTCACTTGGTAGGTGCCCCATGGCCACAGAGCTCGCTAGGGTATTTCTCTAGCCCCTGTGACCTCCGGAGTGGCCGTGTAGCTTTCTGTTTTTATGGAAGTTGGGGGCATTTGAATCCTGTTTCTCGATCCCTTCCCAGACTGTAACTGTCTGGACCTCAGGAAGGTGGAGATCCAGTGTGGTGGTGTTGTGGAAGTGGCACACTGGACTTTCACACTTCCAGTCGAGTTACACAACAGCCGTGCTATTTTGAGGGTGGCCCTGTGTGAGGCCTGGGATCGCAGCTTAATTTTTATCATAGATCCTTGGACTCTTGCTTTTTGTGGGAAGCGTCCAGCTCCTGGAGGGAGATCTTTATTTCTCCCCTGGCTTTAGCAGCGCCTCTAAAATGCTTGCACACCAGCGGCGAGTATAAAATGCTGTGGGTGTAGCACTCCTACCCCATCCCTCACACACCGGAGTTTCTCGGCTGCTATGGAGCGCTCTGCTTTTGTACCCCTTTCTCAGCATCCTGGGTGCTGCTATGGCGAGGATCTGTTTTCTAACCTGCCATCCACCAGCCTCCCTCTTGAGTCCCATGTCACAGTGACTAGCTAGCCTGCCAGCAGCGCTGAGAAAATGGACCTGATGCTCGTCAGTGTCTCTGCCACCCACAGGTTCTGAATAACAGAGACGGAGATGGATGAGGCTTGGCTCAGTTTTCACAGAGCTGCTTCTAGAAGAAGGTCTGATCTCTCTGTGGCTAGCTCAGGGGTGGGCAAACTACAGACTTTTTAAGCTGTCCCTCAAGCTCCCGCTGGCAAGCAGGGTCTGGGGCTTGCCCCGCCCTGGTGCTCCATCCGGGAAGAAGGGTTGGGGGCCACTCCACACGGCTCCCAGAAGCAGTGGCATGGCCCTGCTCTGGCTCCTATGCATAGGGGCAGCCAGGGGGCTCTGCCCTGCACGCTGCCCCTGCCCCAAGTGCCGTCCCTGCAGCTCCCATTGGCCAGGAACTGCAGCCAATAGGAGCTGCAGGGTCGGTGCCTGTGGACAGGGCAGCATGCAGAGCTGCCTGGCTGCGGATCCACATAGGAGCCGGTGAGGGACATGTTGCTGCTTCCAGGAGCTGCTTGAAGTAAGCACTGCCCGGAGCCTGCACCTCAGAGCCTTTCCTGCGCCCCAACCCCCTGCCCCAGCCCTGATCCCCCTCCCGCCTTCTGAGCCCCTTGATCCCAGCCCGGAGCCCCCTCCTGCACCTCAAACCCCTCATCCTTATCCCCACCCCAGAGCCCCCACCTCAAGCTAGAGCCCTTACTCCCACCCCAGCCTGAGCCCCCTCCCGCACCCTGAACTCATAATTTCTGGTCCCATCCTGGAGCCCACAACTCAACCAGAGCCCTTACCCCCTCCCACACCCCAACCCCAATTTTGTGAGCATTCATGATCCGCCATACAATTTCTATTCCCAGATGTGGCCCTTGAGCCAAAAAGTTTGCCCGCCCTTGGGCTAGCTCCTAGAGGAAAGGCTCCAAGCATGAGCTGTCTGCAGACTCTGTGGTCTCTGCTCTGGTTACTTGGGTCTGAGATGGCAGACTTTCTCATCTGACATTCCCACTAGGCAGAGCTAAGTTGATGGCACTTGCTCAGAGAAGAGGGTAGATTTCTCCAGTGATTCTCCTTATGGGAGGGAGAAGGATCCGGGAGCCGCCTGCCACAGCAGGGTGAGACTTATTAATATTGACTTGTCCTGTGGTAGTACTCGGGGACACCAACCATGGACCGGGACCCCACTGTGCTCAGTGCTGTACAAACTGCTCCAAAGAGCGTCCTGTGGAAGTTAGAGCATGACATCCCAGCTCTGCGGCAGCCTACAGCTTTCTGAACGGCAGCAGAGATCCGGGCAGCAGCTGGTTCACGTCACTGTGCTGTTGCGCTCGTTTTCTCCAGCAGTAGTCCCCACGCTGGATCTTCCTCAGCAGGACCTGAAGAAACCAGCCCTGGACTGGTGCCAAGAGGAGCGTAGTCGGCCACGGGCGGGTATGCTCGAGCTAACATTTCTAATGCAACTAATTCCTTGGGCCCCGAGGGCTGGGCACGTCCACTTGGCACACTGGTGACGTAAATTACGATGCTTTTGTTTGCCTCCTTCCAGCAGTCTCTCACATCGGGCTTATTAATCTGTGATCCTGGCTTTGAGAAGTCTGGTTCAATCCCCCCTCCGGGATGTCCAAGTCAGCTGGGCCCTTCCCTAGAGAGCCCTGTGCAGCAGCTCCTCTGCCATCTTCAGCTGGGTGCCTGAGCAAAGGTGTCTCTCCAAGTATCCCTCACGTGTCTAGAAACCCGCACCAGTGCCTGCTCAGGCCCAGCCGGAGGGTGCCCAGACTTGCCGAGCCAATGGCGGCACGAGCAGCCTGACAGCTGCACAGAACTTACCAGGCAAGTTGGAGAAGTGCCGGCAGAGGCTGCAGGTACCCGCATGCAACGTTTCATCGCAATTGCTGCAGCCTGGCCGCACTGTGTGCGCTGGGGCCTGTTGCTGACATTGGTTGTCCCTCTTGAGCTGCAAGTGGTCCACGGGCCGCCCCTGCACTGCCCCCTATTGCGCTAGGAAACGGGCATTGGAGCAGGTTTTATAGTGGGGGTGATGGGAGGCATTGAACCAAACTTTAAACCCTATGTAATGGAACCCAACCTGTGGCTCCAGAGCCGCATGCGGCTCTTCGTAGGTTAATATGCGGCTTCTGGCATAGGCCCTGACGCCGGGGCTGGAGCTATAGATGCCAACTTTCCAATGTGCCGGGGCGTGCTCACTGCTCAACCCCCTGCTCTGCCCCATTCCACCCCTTCCCCTGAGCCTGCCATGCCCTCGCTCTCCGCCCCTCCACCAGAGCCTCCTTTGCACTGCGTAACAGCTGATCGTGGCGGGCGGGAGGCGTGGGGAGGGAGTGGGAGGCACTGATTGGTGGGGCTGCCGGGGGACAGGAGGCGCTGCAGGTTGGAGTGGGGGGAGCTGATGTGGGGACGGCTGACGTATTACTGTGGCTCTTTGGCAATGTACATTGGTAAATTCTGGCTCAGGTTGGCTGCCCCTGGGGTAGAGCAATGGTAGCAGCTGATGTGGTGAGCGGACAACTGGATTTTCCTGGGTCCTCCTCAGATACAGCTTGCGGCCTGCTGCAGAGCCCAGCTGTGCCTCTCCAGCCTGCAAGGCCTCCTAGGGCTTCTGGTCTCTGAGGCGTCTCAAACCTCCACTGGAACAGTGGTGGAGAGGAAGAGGAGGGAACCGTTGTTAACCCATTTCCCTGCTCTTTGCATTCCCATGGAGACGCTTGTCTGTAATTTCAGAACCACCAGCCCCTGCTAAGCAGCAGCCGTCGTGGCGTCTCGGCTGTGTTTTCTCAGTTGGCGCCAAGGAGCCCTCCTCCCTCTCCCTCCCCTCTCCAGGGCGTGTGAGAACATGGGGGTTAGCGCCCTCCATGCGCAAGGTGCTCCCTGGTAGGCCAGCCGAGCGTGGTGGGGGCGCCATGACGCAGTGCCGGACAGCGACCCAGTGCCAGGAGGACAGCTTCCCACTCCTGAGGAGGAGAGAAGCAGCTGCCGTGCCCAGAGCCCCACGATCAGTCCCCACTCTGGGAGGTCCAAGTCAGCTGGGCCCTTCCATAGAGAGACCTCTGTCCACTAGGCTACACCCTGGAGCATTAGGGGGGAGAGGGGAGGTCCAGGGCTCTCTTCCCTTTCCTTTCCCTCCTCCCGCACCAAATGTCTCTGGACTAAAGTAAAATTGTCTTGGCCCTGGCAGCCTCCCTGGGGAAGGATCCGCATTTCAGCTGCTGCAGGAAGCTCGCCAGATGCCGAGGCCTTTTCCCCTGATCTCATGAAGGCAGGGATTGTATTACTCGCGTCCCTGCAGACTGTGGCTCCTTCCCAGCTCGCTCCTCGCTTGAGCGCTGATCCACCCTGCTCCGCAGCCGGGTGAAGAGACCTTGATGATGGTGCCCCAGGCAGAGCTCATCTAAACCAACGGGTCTATGCCTGGGGCAGCGGCCTGTGGAGCTCTCCAGAGACGTACGGCTTGTTCACTCTGGCTTGCTATTTCCAGAGCACCCATAATGCCTCTTCTTGCCACATTAAGGGCCAGATCCTACTTGCCCCTCATCCCTGGAGAGGCACTGTGGTTGAGTGTATCCAGGCACTGGACTGGGAGTCAGGAGATCTGGGTTCTATTCCCGGCTTGGCCAATGACCTGTCTCCCTGTGCCTCAATTTCCTTTCTCATGCTTTGACTTGTCTAGTTAAGCCATAGGCTCTCTGGGCTGTCACAGGAACCTATCCTTGCAGCAAAGCCCATTGCCAACTCTGTCCACATATCTATTCAAGGGACACCATCATAGGACCTAATCACATCAGCCACACCATCAGGGGCTCGTTCACCTGCACATCTACCAATGTGATATGTGCCAGCAATGCCCCTCTGCCATGTACATTGGCCAAACTGGACAGTCTCTACACAAAAGAATAAATGGACACAAATCAGACGTCAAGAATTACAACATTCAAAAAACCAGTGGGAGAACACGTCAATTTCCCTGGTCACTCAATTACAGACCTAAAAGTCACAATTCTTCAACAACAAAAACTTCAAAAACAGACTCCAACAAGAAACTGCAGAACTGGAATTAATCTGCAAACTTGACACCATTAAATTAGGCTTGACTAAAGACTGGGAGTGGATGGGTCATTACACAAAGTAAAAACTATTTCCCCATGCTAATTTTCCCCCTACTGTTACTCATACCTTCTTGTCAACTGTTTGAAATGGGCCATCCTGATTATCACTACAAAAGTTTTTCTCCTGCTGATAATAGCCCACTTTAATTGATTAGTCTCGTTAGAGTTGGTATGACAACACCCATTTTTTCATGTTCTGTGTGTGTGTATATATATAATGTATATCTTCCTACTGTATTTTCCACTGCATGCATCTGATGAAGTGGGTTCTAGCCCACGAAAGCTTATACCCAAATACATTTGTTAGTCTCTAAGGTGCCACAAGTACTCCTGTTCTTTTTGCAATGCCATTAGTAACTCACTGTAGTGGAGCTCTCAGGTGAGCAGGGTTTGGCCCATATTACTGTTAGCTGTCATCACCAAGGCTGTTCTTGGAGGTTTCAGCAACTGAGCCCTAAACCTCCCCTTGCTTGGCTGCAACTTCTGTCACATGCAGATATGTGAGGGAAAGTCTGGGCTGCCATGTAACCTGCAGGCAATCCGAGGGATTGCAAGGGGCACATTATGTATAAATCCTTGCTCCCAGGAAGGACTGGCACCAACCCACAATTGGGAGTGAGCAAATGAAGCCAAGCAGACCAGGCCATCTTCTTCTAACCAAGTGCAATGGGCCACCCTGGGTTGGGTGTAGGCTTAGAACCCAGAACCTTCAACAGCACAGAACAAGCAGCTCCTGCTTAAGCTACAGGAGTAGCTAGGCTAGCTGGTGGCAGTAGTAGGCTGTTAACTTTTAGTGAACCAGCTAATAGAGGCCACTGGAGTGCCCTATGCAGTCCACGCTTTGCCAGTCTGCTACGTGACCTTTATAGTTGTGTGACTGGGCTCAGCCATTTGCGACAGGGTTGGAAGGTAGAGGATATAGAAGAACATAAGAACGGCCGTACTGGGTCAGATTAATGGTCCATCTAGCCCAGTATCCTGTCTTCTGACAGTAGCCAGTGCCAGGTGCTTCAGAGGGAATTAACAGAAGAGGGCAATTTCGAGCGATGTAGCATTGCAGCCTGAACATCTGAGAACCGCTGTAATAGAGGTTTTAAAAACTTGACTTAACTAGTGAGATTTGATTTTAAATACTGAACTTTAAGGCATAAGTCCCTCTTAATTCAGCCTTATGTAACATTTTGTTCCATCTTAACTATCAATGCTTGTGGATAACGTAACTGCAGGCTGTGCTATGAACACCCTCTCCTTCTCAAATACCCTATCCCCTTCTGTGTCTTGGGTAGTAAGCGTGAGACCGTGCTATATCTTTAAGAGAAGGAAGTCTGATTACAACAAAGTACATGTGAAGACTTATTTCACCCACATGCTAGATTTGAACACATTCTAGTGAGAACAATAGCAAAGCAAATTATAGCCTGGCAAACATAAGGGCTCACTGTTAAGTAATGACATGAACTGTTGTGAAACTGGAGCACGGTCAGTTGGTTCATTCACTCTTCTTACTCCAGACAATATCCGACGCTTGGGAACAGCCTAACCTCCTGTCCGTTTAGAAGGAGTCTGTTCGAGATGTGACGCTGGGGAAGGGGGGAGGGAATTGCTTGGCTGAATTGCCACACAGGAATTTGAGTAACTCAACACAGGGTGACATTTTTTTGCACCATAGTCTCTCCCCCTCCCCGTTCAAAGGGACGACTCCAATCCTTGGGCGAGGGTGCTGTATTTAATACTCTTATGAAGCCTCCTTGGGAACTGAAAGTAGCAGGTTACTAGCCATTACGGTGAGATTCGTTCACGTGACCTGCTCGGAGTCTCTTAATGCTGTTTTAGAGCACGGCCATTTAACTAAATGCTGCATCTGCCTTGGGTTCTCGTGGAGGTACCTGAGTACTTCTTGTTAATGGCTCTAGCCTCCCAAACACCCCTGTGCAGGACGGATGTGCTATTGGCTCTTTTGTGCCTCATCTCTAGGCTGGGGATCTGAGCACAGAGAAACGAGGACTTGCCCAAGGTCCCACAGGTAACATGTGGCTGTGCCACTCTACACCTTGGGGGAGCATCCTGTAACCCCCAGATTCCCCATTTACATAGAATCGTGATTTACCTTCCAAGCCATGCTTTATATGTGTCAGGGGAAAGGTTACGATCTGCTGAAAGTCATTTCTCTATCCATAGATGTGTATCATTAATGATACACATAAAGTTATGAGAATTGTGTAGTATGGTGGTCACTAAAGCATGCTGTAAGTTGGGGAATCAGCCAGATATTCGCTTCCCAGAGGCAACAGCAAGGAAAGTAACCAACGCCCGGGTAGGTGTCAAACAACCATCAACAGCCATTGTCCAGCAAGGGAGCTACAATGCGATGACTCACCTCCATGAGGCCACCCCAGGGGAATTGCTCAACCTTGCTTGGAGAGACTCAGCAATGCCCCCAGACATGCCTGGACTTGTGCTCCCCAAGCACATGGACTGAGGGTATAAAACAGACAGCGTGGACACATACTGGGCCTTCTTCTGCCCCCGCCTATGCTGCAAGCAACCAAGACACTGAGAAGAAGACAAGACTCCAACAGAGGAGACTGGCCCAGGTTTAAGGAACAAACCTGTATATTAAGGACTGCAATATCCAGTGGGGTGAGAAACTGCTTCATCTAATTGCTGCCCGGCCTAATAGGGTCGAGAGTTTAGACTGGGTGCTTCGATTTTCTTTTCTTTTGGTAACTAACTCTGACTTGTTATGTTTTGACTTATAACAGTAGTTCTCAAACTTTTGTCCTGGTGACCCCTTTCACATAGCAAGTCTCTGAGTGCCACCCCCCCCCTTAAATATATAAAAGTGTTTTTAATTTATAACACCATTATAAATGCTGGAGGCAAAGCGGGATTTGGGGTGGAAGCTGACAGCTCGCGACTCCCCAGGTAATAACCTCACGACCCCCTGTTTGACTTATAATCACTTAAAATGTGTCTTTATAGTTAATAAATCGGTTGGTTTGTTCTACCTGAAGCAGTGCGTTTGGTTTGAAGCGTGTCAGAAACTCCCCTTGGGATAACAAGCCTGGTACCTATCAATTTCTTTGTTAAATTGATGAGCTCATATAAGCTTCCAGCGGGCATAACTGGACACTGCAAGACGGAGGCTCCTAGAGTTGTGTCTGGGACCGGAGATATTGGCTAGTGTCATTCGGGTGCAAGAAGCTGGGAGCAGCTTACATGCCAGAGGCTGTGCGTGACCAGTCCAGGAGTGGGGTTCTCACAGCAGAGCAGGGTAAGGCTGGCTCCCAGAGCCAAGGATTGGGGTGACCTAGCAGATCATCGGTCCAGATAACACTAGAGGGGAAGGTCACAGTGGCAGAGCAAGGAGTTGGGAACCATAGCCCCCCAGGTCCCAAGCTAGCTCCCTAACATCTGGATCATGCCCCCCCTAGAGGTCAGATCCCCAGTTGGTGCCAATGAGACTGCCAGACATATCATTAGGAGTGTGCATCTGGGGGGCATGTGGCATCCTGGCATGGGGTGCAGGATGGCGGCTGGGGGCCAGAGTTTTACTCCCGGCTCTGCTGCTAACCCTGATGAGTTGCTTCACCTGCATACACCTCCATTTCCTCATCTGTCAAACGGGGAGCCCTGGAGGGCTTCTTGGACATGGAGATTCAGTGTCTGCGAAGTGCTTCAAACAGGAGATGCACTAGGTTCTCTCTGAACTCTCCCACTGCTCTCAGGCAGTCTAGCCTGCACAGCCCGTCCAGACCTTCTCTCTGGAGCGTGGCACATCTGGGGAAGGCAGTATTTGCTGCTCTGCACTATAGGCGTTTCAAGCAGGCATGTCCCTCGTCTTGGCACCAATGGACTCCTCTCCCAGGGCCATCTGTGGAAGTGTTTGATGCCAGGGTAGCACTGGGAGCTCTCCTAAGCCCACCCCTCCACTCTTCCCTACTGATGATGTGCTGGCAGTATCCACTTTGCCCCCTGAGCAATCCCTGGGGATTGATCCTGCCTTCCTGAAATTGGGGAGAGCTTGGCTACTGACTCTGGTCCTTCAGTGGCTAGCAACCTGTCCTTTGCCACCTGGAGCTCTGAGGAGATCCACAAGGCAGCGTGTCTGGAGGCAGGGCATTGCATTGTCATGGGGGCGGGCACTCTGAGGACCTGGGATCTCCAGCTCCTGGGATCAAGGCCCAGTGTTGGGCTCTGGTCCTGCAGTCTAGCCAGCAGGGAGTCGGCCCGCATGGTCCTTGGATCTGCTGCTCAGCTACCGTCCTACCTCGTCCAGCACCAACGCTCCAGAGAGCAGCCAACCACAGTGTTGCCAACTCACGTGATTTTTATCATGAGTCTCAGGGTAATTATTGTTTTCTGTAAAGCCCCAGCTCCTGGAGTCACTTGGAGATGTGATGAGTTCAGCCTTCACTCTGAAAGAAAAAGTAAGTTTCTAGCCCTCGTGGCTGTGGAGAAAGGGGTCACATTTTGAAGCTAATGGCTCAAAAGGTAAATAAAAATAACCCCAAATCTATTATTTGTAATAATCTTGGGATTTTTAAAGCCACTCTCGTGATTTTTGAACATTTGGGGTTGGCAATACTGTAGTTGCTCTGCCTCGGCTCTGCTTCCCATCATGCACTGCAATGAATTGTTGGCAAAAAGAGCTGCTGGCCTGCACGTTGTGTGATGTGCGGCTCTCCCGAAGCAGCCCCTGGTTCGAGCAGGCGTTTGCTTCCCTTTCAGACTTGCCCCTCGGAAGCCAGACACCCGTGCAAGCGACCAGTCCCTCCCTTTTATGAACTCTCTAATCCTGGACCTGCTGTCTGGGCTCACGTGTATTCATCAAGATGGAATAAAGGGTCTAAAGAGGCAAGTGGCCAGTGTCAAACAGCTTTAAACAAGAACAACAAGGAGTCCGGTGGCCCCTTAAAGACTAACAGATTTATTTGGGCATAAGCTTTCGTGGGTAAAAACCTCACTTCTTCAGATGCATGGAGTGAAAATTAGATGCAGACTTTATATAATGACATGTGAAGAGAAGGAAGTTACTTTGCAAGTGGAGAACCAGTGTTGACAGGGCCAATTCAATCAGGGTGGATGTAGTCCACTCCCAATAATAGATGTCAATTGCAGGACAGGAAAAGCTGGTTCTGTAATGAACCAGCCACTCCCAGTCCCTATTCAAGCCCAATTTAATGGTGTTAAATTTGTAAATGAATTTTAGTTCTGCTAGCTCTACAGACTTCAAAGAGAAACAACAGAACTGGAAGTGCGTTCTTTCCCCTTCTGTTGTCTTGCAGCCACCCAGCATCGTGGTAGGCACCTTCTCCCCAGAACCGTCTTTTTTTAACAACAAGGAGTCTGGTGGCACCTTAAAGACTAACAGATTTATTTGGGCATAAGCTTTCCTGGGTAAAAACCTTACTGAAGAAGTGCACTTTTGCATCTGAAGAAGTGAGGTTTTTACCCACGAAAGCTTATGCCCAAATAAATCTGTTAGTCTTTAAGGTGCCACCAGACTCCTTGTTGTTTTTGTAGATACAGACTAGCACGGTTACCCCCTGATACTAGTCTCTTTTTAGGACCCCAAAAGGGAGAGGTGGGTGGAATAGCCCATCCCCTCATTATTTTGCCACCAATTAGGCCTAATTTCTGACACACCAGTTTTGTGCCATTGATTTCCAGTCCCACATTCCTCTTGTTTACCAGCATGACCGTAAAATGGTCCGTGAGGCCTCTTTGTTTGGACTAATTCCCTCTGTCTCCATTTCGTACCCTTCCCCATCACTGTTTGTTAGGTTATTCTGCATGAGCTCCCACTCGCTTTTCCCAGCTGAACCTGCAGCTAGGGGAAATTGGTAGGGACAGAACTTGCTGCACGTTCCTAGCGTAGATCTATATGGTAAGGAATGGGGAAGCGGCATGAGGTGATGGCTCTTCACGCTGCCTCCTGCTGGCTGATTTTGGTAGCACTGGTATCACATCTCTTCAGGTCAGAGGGCTGGAGCTGTGGCTCTAACTGTCTAGAGGCAGGAGGGCTGCAAAACTGGTTTGAGCACAGTGGAATAGCCCTGCGGTGCTCACCCTTCATCCCTGGAGGAAGAGATGTGGCCAGCGAGCAGTGTTGACTGCCCCAGTGGTCCAATGCAGTTATGTTGGCAGCTAACCCAACATTGTGTGCCCCCAAAATACTAGCAAATCACTGTCGCCTGGGAGCTTCATGTTGACAGCAGGGCTAGAGCAGGAAGCCTCTTTATCCAGAGGTCCAGACCTTCCCTCTGGAGCACAGCAGTATAAGGCCTATGACACAGCTTGGGATGTCTCCTGGTCTTCAAGCATTTGCTAATTGTTACAGCCAGCCAGCAAGGTGGGGCAGTATCTCTGCCCAGGCTGCATTGTGTGTGTGTCTTTCCATGGCCACCCAACAAGCAGGCAGCAGAGCTTGGTCGTTCCTGGCTCCCAGGCCTGTATTCCAGCCACTGGCCCACAGTGTCTTCTACAGAGTGCCAAGGTGTGCTGATGCCACCTTCCTTACTGCTCCCAACGGCGGTGGCCTATTCCTGCAGCGAGGCCTCAGCTGGGGCAGGCAGGTCAACCGCCATCTGGCGTGCAGAGGGTGGTCAGGGGGGCCAGGTCTGAGCCAGGCAGATGGGATGTTCCCCGTCCTGCCAGGACCTGTGAGAGCTGCTGTGCTCAGCACTCCCCTGCCAGGTTCTGGTCAGCCAGTCCTCTTTGATGGATGCTTGATGGGGCTGGTCTGCCTTCTTCCCACAAGCTGCTTCTCCCCTTCCCCATTGACGCCAGCTGAGCTCTTCGTTACACCCCAAATCTGTCTCTGGATGCAGGGAGACCCCACTTGCAGCTGTCGTTCCTGGGCCGTGTCACAGCCCTGCTGAGCCCAAGGCTGCAGCGGAGTGGCAGTGCCGCAGCTCACTCCTCTGCCTGGGAGAGCAAGCCGTGGCTGGAGCGTTGGACCAACAACCTCAGAATGGGGCTCCTAGGAGAGCTGATCTCCCGCACGGATAGCTGGGACCTGGGCTTGCTTGTTAGCCGGGGGAAGGTGTGGTAATTGCTGCCCGCCGGGCAGGCGGCAGAGCGTGGGGCACCCTCATCTCTGATCCAGAGCCTGCAGGGGTTGAAGAAACTGTGACTCTCCCAGTGATCTGCTGCCTGCAGGAGTGTCCAGACGTTGGCGCGCCCAGCTCAGCCCCTCTCTTTAAGGGGTGCTTTCTGTTTACAGTGACTTTGAGAAGTATGTTGCCCTTGCCCTTCTGGGACTTGGTGTGGGTCTGTGCCAGATCTTCCAGTGTCGGACTCTTGCCCTCAGTGTCTGCACCCGTCTGTTGGCCTTTCCCTAGCTCTGGGTTAGGCTTCTGGGGAGGGATGTTGCAGGTTAACCGTCTATAGCAAATTAGAACAGGAGCTAGCCTGAGACCCAGCTTGACAGAGCCGAGACCCCCAATGAACTGCGGTCCTGGCTTTGCCAGCAGCTCCTCCCTAAACACCAGAGTCCGTCTAGCAGCATCGGTGGTTGTTGGGAGGGCTTGGCTGGTACCCTCCAGCCAGGCTGTTTGCTACATCCAGCTACTGCTGAATGCCCTGGGATAGAGTGTGGGGGTGGCTCTGACCTTGCCAGCTGGCAGCGTTCCTCAGGGGGCCATCCTCTGGCCACGGATGGCCAGAGCATATCATGCTGTTCTCAGTGGTAGCAGACAACAGAACAAGGAGCAATGGTCTCAAGTTGCAGTGGGGGAGGTTTAGGTTGGATATTAGGGGAAAAAAATTCACTGTGAGGGTGGTGAAGCACTGGAATGGGTTACCTAGGGAGGTAGTGGAATCTCCTTCCTTAGAGGTTTTTAAGGTCAGGCTTGACAAAGCCCTGGCTGGGATGATTTAGTTGGGGTTGGTCCTGCTTTGAGCAGAGGGTGGGACTAGATGACCTCCTGAGGTCCCTTCCAACCCTGAGATTCTCTGATTCTATGCTCTGTGCTGTGCTGGAGAGCGCTGGCAACTTGCCCATTGCAGAGTCTGCAGCACGAAGTTCCAGTGAGTCTCTGCTCACTGTATCTGCCTCCTCAGAGCATGTATCCTCACACCTGCCTGGGAGGAGGAGCGTGCTATTATCCCCCTTGCACACATGGGGAAACTGAGGCACAGACTATGTGACTTGCCTAAGGAAGTCTTGTGGCAGAGCAGGGGATTGAAGCTGGGTCTCAGGCTAGCTCCTGTTCTTTTGGGAGTGCGACCGGGTGAGATTCTGCCCCTTCTCTGGTGTAGGAGTGATGGTTAGACGAGGAGATACTGCAAGACGCGTAACCCTGCTCCCAGTGGCTGTGCTGCTCTTGTTCTCTTTGCTAACAGAGGATGCCTGCGGGACATTGAGAACTGTTGGGGGCGGGGGCGAGTTTCTCTACCCCACGACGTGAGGCTTTGTGCTTGTGTGTGGGTGGTGGGATCCTCTCTGGGAGGAAGGGGTTGGAGCTCCCCACCCCGCATGGCTGGACCTAGCCCAGCGTGACGTACAAACAAACAGTGCTGTGAGGGGCACCACGAGGGAGCTGTGACGGGGGAGTTTGGGAGCCCTGGCCTAGCTGGTCAGTTGCCACCATGTGAACTCCAGTGGCCGGAATCGTCCGTCCCTTGTTCCCCAGCAGAGAGAGGTGCATGCGTGCACTGCTATCGACTGCCCTCCCCCCTCTCAGGTAGTGCCTATTGGTATCTGGGCTTGGAATCAGACCATTACCGAGCTGCCTACTGCTACTGGGGTGAGTCCAGGGATTCCCCGGTGTTGGTTGCACTTCCTGCAGTCCAGAGGCTGCCCTCCGAAATCCAGCCAGTTCTGCATCGCTGGGGACATAGAGAGAGCTATTTTAGTCACCGGAGGCAACAGCTGTGACCTCTGAAAATGACTAGGTAAAGCCAGCGCAGCGTCCCTGTCTCCTCTGGCTGAAGTCTATCCTCTTGCTTTCCTTTCTGTCCGGCTCGGAGCATGACCCACTGAGATGGGGCAGGCGCTGCTCACTGGCCTCCTGTTGTTTATATGGGGGGTGGGGGAGGTTGTGCTCAAGGCTGCTTGAGAACGCCTCAGCAGGAGCGTTTGTGTGTCCGTCTCTGTCCTTGTTCTCATGACCGAGCTCCTTATGACTCACTGATGACAAACCTGTTCCTTCTCCTGTTTGTACGGATGCCCCTTTAGATTCAGTTCACCGCACGGCCGAATCTCAGCGGCTGTAGGTATTCGCCGTGGCAGGGAGGGAGTGTGTGTCTGCCCCAGTGTGACCTAGATCTGTGTTTTCCTAGCCTGGGAGCTGTCTGAGCCATTGCTGATGTGTCACATGGTGGGATTTTACTATAACTCTTTATCTCTCTTCCCCCCCCCCCCATTGCTATGTTCGAAGCTGCCCGCCCCCAGCCTGGCTCCGTAGCTGCCCGCACAGAACATGCAGGGTCTTGTGATGAAGAATGAATGGGGAGCTTACCAGGCCCTAATTAGGTAGCCCCCAGTCTTGCCAAGCAAAGGAAAACAGGGAATTGATTGTCATGGGGAGAATGAAGTCTGACACAGCATCTACTTCCTGTCTCAGGATGTCTTCACTACAGAGTTATAACCTGAGTCCTGTCCACACACACAGCCCCTCCGTTTGAGTGCGGAGGCTGCCTTGGCAGGGGTAGTAGGCCAAGAGAGCACAACTTGTCAGCTGCTAATGTTACCACTCTGCAGTGTGGATGCTGGTGAGTGCCCTAGTCTTCCAGAGCCTTCCCAGAATTCCCCCCTCCTTGTGCCTGGAAAGGACAGACACATTGCTTTTTTGCAGCAGCAGCATCACATGTTGAGGTTGTGATCCACCACAACTCCCAGATCCTTCTCAGCAATTTTGTTGCCAAGCCAGTTTTCCCCCATTCTGTATTTGTACATTTGGTTTTTCTTCCCTAACTGTAGCACCTTACAGTCTTTGAATTTCATTTTGTTGATAGCCTCTTTCTCCAATTTATCAAGATCCCTCTGAATTTTAGCTCCATCCTCCAAAGTATTGGCAGCCCCCCCGCCCTCCAGCTTTGTGTCATCTGCACATTTGATTAGTATGCTCTCTATTCTTACAGCCAGATCATTAATACAGGTGTTAAACAACACTGGATCCAGAACAGAGCCCTGTGGATCCCCACTTGAGACCTCCCCCAATCCAACATCATTCCATTAATAGTTACTCTTTGTTTGTGGTTGTTTTAACCAATTCTGTATCCACTTAATGGTAGTTCCGCTGAGCTCACATTTCTCCAGTTAACTTATCAGAATGTCATGTGGGACTGTGTCAAAAGCCTTGCTGAAGTCCAGGTATATTATGTCCACCACATTCCCCTTGTCTACCTAACTAGTTACCCTGTCAAAAAAGGAAATCCAGCTGGTTTGGCATGATTTGTTCTTAGTAAATTCATGCTCGCTGCTAATGATCACCCCCTTCATCCTCCAGGTATTTGCCAATTGAATGTTTTATACGTGGCTCTAGTAGCTTCCAAGGAATCAAGGTCAGGCTGTCTGGTCTATAGTTCCCCAGCTCCTCCTTTTTCTCCCCCGTCCCCTTTTTTTAAAGATGGGCACCAAGTTAGCCCTTCTCCAGTCTTCTGGGACCTCTCCTGTCATCCATGAGTTTGTAAATATTATTGCCAGTGGCTCTGAGATTTCTTCAGCTAATTCCTTCAGCACCCTGGGGTGAATAGCAGCTGGCCACGCTCATTTGAATTTATTCAAATTGGTCAGAAGATCTCTGTGTTCTTTACTTATCCCGATCTGCATCCCTTCTCCTTTGTTGTCTGTGGTAACTTCGCTAGTTGTCCGGTCATGTGTTACTTTTTGTGAGAAGACTGAAGCAAACTTCTGGCTGTGCACTGACAACAGCTTCCTTTGTAAAAAGCTCCTCCTTGCTTGGCTGCCTGGTGCTAGGCCCTCGTGGAGGGACTTCCCTTGGGCCTACCTCAACAGTCGTCATCCCAAGAGTAAGTCAGAAGCTCCTCTAATACAGCCTCCAGCAGGCAGTCACACGGTGCTTAGTCAGCTGTCCCCTCGCCACATGCCCTGTCTGGAGACAGCCCAGGCAGCCCCTCACCTTAAAGGGGTCTTAACAGATGTCCTGGCCATGCCTGCACTTACTGGCTCGTGCTCTCTTGCACGGTGGTTCTAAAATTAGGGTCTACAGACCCTTAATAGTCCATGGAATGTCAGCTTATGTCCTGTTGGAGTGGGAGCAGAAGGATCTGCTCTCCAGTGTGCAGAACAAGAATGGGATGAGCAGAGTGCTAACGCATCAGCAACCCGGTGATCGCCGCTCACCTTCTTGCCACCATCTCTTCCATCCCAGGAAGCTGTTTTCTAGCCCCCAGCTGGCTGATGTGTGAATATGAATGAGAGAATCTCTCTGCCCAGGACTTATTCTTCCAACAAATCGATTCCTGGAAAAGGTCAGAGAGACTTAGAACTGTCCCCTGGCAATTGGCGTTGCCCTTTCTTGCACAGAATGCTCTTGCTTCCCGAAAGATTGGTTCCTAGGTAAGCTTGTTCAGCCAAACACCGGCCTTCTCAAAGCTGTCGTAAAGTGAAGGCAGCTCTCTAGCAAGGGCCACCTCAGCCTTGCTGCAAAGATCTTCTCAGCTCAGTATTCCAGGAGAAACAGGAGGCTGTCTTCTGTGGCCTGGTTCTGTCATGACTACAACGGTTCTACTCTTTTTGTCCAAACCCCCCACCCGAAAATGTGGCTTTGTCAAAAGTGACATTTTCCACCTGGGGGAGGAAAATGTTTTAACTAAATTGTTTTTCTGACAAGAAAATTTTTGTTTGGACACAAAAGGTTGTTTCATTCTGGGAATCTGGAAACCTGAAAATGTGGGTCTTTCTTTCTGGGGCCTTTGCACTGGGGAAGGGCATTTCTCCCCCCCCCCCCCCCCCGGGAGATTCCAAGGCCCGAAGGGTCCATTGTGATAATCTGGTCTGACCGCCTGTGAAATGCAGGTCCAGTGACCTTCCCCAAAATAATTCCTACAGCAGATCTCTTAGAAAAATCCAGTCTGATTTTAAAAATGGTCAATGATAGAGAATTCACCACAACCCTTGGTAAATTGTTCCAATGATTAATTACACTCACTGTTCACAATTTACACCTTCTGTCCAGTCTGAATTTGTCTAGATTCAAATTCCAGCCATTGGCTCATGTGAGACCTTTCTCTACTAGATTGAAGAGCCCATTATTAAATCGTTGTTTCCCATGTAGCTACTTATAGATTATAATCAAGTCATCCCCTTAACCGTCTTTGTTAAGCTAAATAGACTGACCTCCCTGAGTTGATCACCATAAGGTCATATTTTCTAATTCTTTAATCATTCTCGTTCTTCTCTGATCCCTCTCCAATTTATCAACATCCTTCCTGAATTGTGAGCAGAAGGAACTGGACACAGCATTGTAGCAGCTGTCACACGAGAGCCAAATACAGAGATGAAATAACCTCTGTTCCAACTTGAGATTCCCCTGTTTATGCATCCCAGGATAACATTAGCTCTTTTGGTTCCAGTGTCCTGTTCCGCTGATTATCCACCATGATCCCCAAATCTTTTTTCAGAATCACTGTGTCAAGGCTCCTTCCCCACTCTGAACTTTAGGGTACAGATGTGGGGGCCTGCATGAAAACTTCTAAGCTTAACTACCAGCTTAGATCTGGTCCGCTGCCACCACTCCCAATGTGCTAATTCCCTTCCCTGGGTAGCCTTGAGAGACTCTTCACCAATTCCCTGGTGAATACAGATCCAAACCCCTTGGATCTAAAAACAAGGAGAAATTAACNCCCCCTTCCTTTCTCCCACCAACTCCTGGTGGATCCAGACCCAATCCCCTTGGATCTAAAAACAAGGAGAAATTAACCATTTCCCCCTCCTTTCTCCCACCAACTCCTGGTGGATCCAGACCCAATCCCCTTGGATCTAAAAACAAGGGAAAATCAATCAGGTTCTTAAAAAAAGGCTTTTAATTAAAGAAAAAGGTAAAAATCATCTCTGTAAAATCAGGATGGAAAATAACTTTACAGGGTAATCAAACTTAAAGAGCTCAGAGGACCCCCCTCTAGCCTTAGGTTCAAAGTTACAGCAAACAGAAGTAAACACCCTAGTAAAAGGTACATTTACAAGTTGAGAAAACAAAGTAAAACTAACACGCCTTGCCTGGCTGTTTACTTACAAGTTTGAAATATGAGAGACTTGTTCAGAAAGATTTGGAGAGCCTGGATTGATGTCTGGTCCCTCTTAATCCCAAGAGCGAACTCCACCAAAACAAAGACCACAAACAAATGCCTTCCCCCCACCAAGATTTGAAAGTATCTTGTCCCCTTATTGGTCCTTTGGGTCAGGTGTCAGCCAGGTTACCTGAGCTTCTTAACCCTTTACAGGTAAAAGGATTTTGGTGTCTCTGGCCAGGAGGGATTATAGTAGGGTACACAGGAGGGCTGTTATCCTTCCCTTTATAGTTATGACGCCCCCCCCCCCCCAAATCACAGATAGTGTTGGACAGCCAGTTCCACACTGGCTGTGATTTCTTCCTGGAGCTCTAGGAGAAAACAGAGTTAATAAGACACATGCACCTTTAGACATACTACTGATTATATAAAAACTAACAATACGTCCCACATTCCAAGAACAATTTTTAACCACTTTGTTAGAAGCTCCTGAAATGTGTTGTATTTCAAAATCAAAATCTTGGAGAGCTAAACTCCACCGAAGACGTTTTTGTTATTCCCCTTGGCGGTATGAAGCCACGTTAGCGCAGCATGGTCGGTTTGTAGTTGGAAACGCCATCCCCAAACGTATGGGCGTAGCTTTTCCAGCGCATACACAATGGCGTAGCATTCTCTTTCGCTTATTGACCAGTGGCTTTCCCTCTCAGACAGTTTCTTGCTGAGAAACACGACAGGATGGAATTCTTGATCTGGTCCTTCCTGCATTAAAACTGCTTCCACACTCCGCTCAGACGTATCTGTGGTTACTAGGAATGGTTTGTCAAAGTCTGGGGCCCTTAGCACAGGGTCAGACATGAGTGTCGCCTTAAGCCGGTTAAAGGCCTTTTGACACTCATCAGTCCACCGAACTGCATTTGGTTGTTTCTTTCTGGTTAGGTCTGTCAGAGGGGCGGCAATTTGGCTGTAGTGTGGTACAAATCGCCTATAATATCCGGCCAAGCCTAAGAAGGATTGGACCTGTTTCTTTGACTTTGGAACCGGCCACTTTTGGATAGCATCCACTTTGGCCTGTAGGGGATTTATAGTTCCTTGACCCACCTGGTGTCCCAGGTAAGTCACTCTTTTTTGTTTTGGCCTGTTCGACACTTTTTAGCCTTAACAGTTAGTCCTGCCTGTGTGATGCGCTCGAAGACTTTTTCCAGGTGCTCCAGGTGTTCTGCCCATGAATCAAAAAAAATGGCCACATCATCGAGGTAGGCAACTGCAGATTTTCCCAATCCCGCTAGGAGACCATCTACAAGTCTTTGGAAGGTGGCGGGTGCATTTCACAGCCCGAAAGGGAGTACATTGAATTCATACACCCCTGCCTGGGTGACGAAGGCTGACCTTTCCTTGGCGGGTTCATCTAGTGGTACTTGCCAGTACCTCTTGGTTAAGTCTAAGGTAGAGATGAATTGGGCATGTCCCAATTTTTCCAATAGCTCATCTATGCGTGGCATTGGATAGTTGTCAGGATGAGTTACAGCATTTAGCTTACGATAGTCCACGCAAAAGTGTATTTCCCTATCTGGTTTGGGAACTAGAACCACTGGAGATGCCCATGCACTCTTAGAGGGGCGGATTATACCAATCTGTAGCATGTCCTGGATTTCCCTTTGTATAGCAGTTTGGGTATGAGGTGACTCCCGGTAGGGTGGGGTTCTAATTGGGTGAGCATTACCTGTGTCAATGGAGTGGTATGCCTGTTCGGTCCGTCCTGAAGTGGCTGAGAACATTAGTGCAAAGCTAGTGCACAGCTCCTTGATCTGCTGTCGCTGCAGACGTCCAAGGGTCGCGGAGAGGTTCACCTCTTCACGCCACCGTCACTTTTTCCTTCGTAGTAGACACCTTCAGGCCACTCCGTCATCCGTTTCCTGGACTGTAAACTGGAAAACCTTAAATTCTCTGGAATAAAAGCTTAAGAGAATTAACATGGTATATCTTAGGCTTTATGTTGGAGGTGGGGGATGCTATGAAATAGTTAACAGCTCCTAGGCGCTCCTGGACCGTGAATGGTCCTTCCCATGACGCTTCCATTTTATGGGCCTGGAGCGCCTTTAAGACCATGACTTGGTCTCCTACTTTGAAGGACCATTCTCTGGAATGTTTATCATTCCAGGCCTTTTGCTCTTTCTGAGCATCCTTTAGGTTTTCTTTAGCAAGGGCTAAAGAGTGTCGGAGGGTGCTTTGTAGGTTGCTTACAAAGTCTAGAATGTTAGTTCCTGGAGAAGGCGTAAACCCCTCCCATTGCTGCTTCACCAACTGTAATGGCCCCTTAACTTCGCGGCCATACACAAGTTCAAATGGTGAAAACCCTAAACTGGGATGTGGTACAGCCCTGTAGGCAAAAAGCAACTGCTGCAACACTGGGTCCCAATTATTGAAGTGTTCATTTACGAAATTAGGTATCATGGCCCCCAAAGTTCCATTAAACCTCTCCACCAGGCCATTGGTTTCATGGTGGTAAGGGGTGGCAACCAAGTGATTCACCCCATGAGCTTCCCACAGGTTTTTCATGGTCCCTGCCAGTAAATTAGTTCCCGAATCTGTAAGGATGTCGGAGGGCCAACCTACCCTGGCAAAAATGTCTACTAATACCTGGCACACACTTTTAGCCCTGGTGTTGCTTAAGGGTACTACTTCCGGCCATCGGGTAGCAAAATCCATGAAAGTCCGTACGTACTGCTTTCCTCTGGGTGTCTTCTTTGGGAAAGGACCCAGAATATCCACAGCTACTCGCTGAAATGGGACCTCAATTATGGGTAGTGGCTGGAGAGGGGCTTTGACCTGGTCTTGGGGCTTTCCCACTCGTTGGCACACCTCACAAGACAGGACATAATTAGCAATGTCCTTGCCCATTCCCTCCCAGTGGAAGGACTTCCCCAACCAGTCTTTGGTTCTGTTCACCCCAGAATGGCCACTGGGATGATCATGGGCTAAGCTCAAGAGCTTTACCCGATACTTAGTGGGAACTACCAACTGTGTTTGAGGATGCCAGTCTTCCTGGTGCCCACCAGAAAGAGTCTCCTTGGATAAAAGTCCTTGTTCTACAACAAACCGGGATCGGTTAGAAGAGCTGAGAGGCTGTGGGGTGCTCCGTGCCGCCGCCCAAGCTTTCTGAAGGCTGTCATTTGCTTCCTGCTCGGCCTGGAACTGTTCCCTTGATGCTGGAGACATCAGTTCCTCCTTGGACTTGGGCTTGGTCCCTCTGGAAGCGATGCAGGTGCTGGGGCTGTTTCCGTTGACTGTGAACTGCTGTCCGCTGGTGCACTATGTGGTATTTCAGGCTCTGGCTGAGCCTCTTGGGTAGAGTTCTCTACTGTTTCTGCCAGTTCAGGCTCGCTGGTGCCCTCTGGCATTGGAGTTGTAGATGGGTTTGCAAACGCTGTACTTAGTGCTGGCAATGGTTCTGGTGCTGGTTGTGTTGCCAGTTCCGGTTCTAGGACTGGTTTTGGCTGGGTCTCTGGGATTGGATCCACTATGGCTGTTGCAGTCGTTGGCAGGGGATCCGGTTCCACCACCTCTGTCTGGGTCTCTGGTAACAGAGACGGGGCCCTGGTGGACGGCTCAGGAACAGGGATGGGGGTGAAAGCTTGCTTAGCCTGGCTGCGGGTGACTATTCCCACCCTCTTGGCTAGCTTCACATGGTTGGCCAAGTCTTCCCCCAGCAGCATGGGGATGGGATAATTGTCATAGACTGCAAAAGTCCACATTCCTGACCAGCCCTTGTACTGGACATGTAACTTGGCTGTAGGCAAGGTTACAAAGTGTGACATGAAGGGTTGAATTGTCACCGGAGCCTCCGGGTTGATGAGTTTGGGGTCCACTAGGGATTGGTGGATAGTCGACACTTGTGCCCCAGTGTCCCTCCACGCGATAACCTTCTTCTGCCCACACTCAAGGTTTCCCTTCGCTCCGAGGGTTTGAGAGAGGCATCTGGGCCTGGGGATCTTTGGTGTGATTGTGGTGTAATGAACTGTAATCGGTTGGGGTTCTTGGGGCAGTGAGCCTTTATATGTCCCAGTTCATTACATTTAAAACATCGCCCTGCTAAGGTATCACCGGGGCGATGTTGGTTAGTGGAGGCTGATGTGGTGGGGTGAGAAGGCATCTGGGGTTTCCCTTGGGATGTAGGTGGGGTCTTGGGTTGTCCCTGGTGGTAAGGTTTTGTTTTGGCTTGCCCCTTTTGATATTCGCTCCAACTGCTACTAGTTTTTTTTTTTCTTTTCTGCCACCTCCACCCATTTGGCTCCAATCTCCCCTGCCTTGGTTACAGTTTTGGGCTTCCCATCTAGGATGAACCTTTCTATTTCCTCAGGAGCACCCTCTAAAAACTGCTCCATTTGCATTAGGAAGGGCAACTCTTCTGTAGATTTAACATTTGCTCCTGATATCCAGGCCTCCCAATTTTTCCCAATGTGGTAGGCATGTCAGGTAAATGACACATCTGGGTTCCACCTTAGGGCTCTGAACCGCCGACGGGCATGCACGGGTGTTAGCCCCATTCTGATTCTGGCCTTGTTTTTAAAAAGTTCATAACTGTTCATGTGTTCCTTAGGCATTTCAGCCGCCACCTCTGCTAAGGGTCCACTGAGCTGCGGCCTCAGCTCTACCATGTACTGGTCTGGAGTGATGCTGTACCCAAGACAGGCCCTTTCAAAATGTTCTAAGAAGGCCTCAGTATCATCACCTGCCTTGTAGGTGGGGAATTTTCTGGGATGGGAAGGGGTACCTGGAGAGGGGTTGCTAGGGTTGGCTGGTATATCCGGCCTAGCCCATGCTACTTCCAGTTCATGCTTCCTCTCTCTTTCTCTCTCCTCCATCTCTTTTTCTTTTTGCTCCATAGCTCTCTTGTGGGCAGCTTCTTCCCTGGCTTTTTCTGCATTAATTTCTAATGGTTTTAGTTCCATCCGTCTCTTATGTTCATTTTCTTTCTCTGTTGCTTCCAGTCTGGCCAGTTCTAGTTGGTTAGCTGTTTCACTGGTAGTCATTTTCCTGCTTTCTTGTGCTGGGCCACACCCCTCTGCAGGTCACTGAAACTGGGATGCACTCAGCTCAGAGCTGGCTTAGTTAACAGAGACTTTCTAACTAGCTGTACCTGAGGTAGAAAGAAAAAAAACAATTCAGCTTGTAAATTCCTTTTGCCAGCTGTTTGCTCACTGCTTGACCCCTTCTCTTAACAAAGACCCTTGTTACAAAAACTTAACACCTCTGCATTCAGGCAAGGAGAGATCAGATATGCATCTAACTTCAGCTCCGCTTTCTAAGCAGCTAGAAAGGAGAAAAAAAAATCTTACTGGCTTTTGGTTAAAAATGATCCCACCTCTGCCACCATACCAAGGCTCCTTCCCCACTCTGAACTTTAGGGTACAGATGTGGGGGTCTGCATGAAAACTTCTAAGCTTAACTACCAGCTTAGATCTGGTCCGCTGCCACCACTCCCAATGTGCTAATTCCCTTCCCTGGGTAGCCTTGAGAGACTCTTCACCAATTCCCTGGTGAATACAGATCCAAACCCCTTGGATCTAAAAACAAGGAGAAATTAACCATCCCCCTTCCTTTCTCCCACTAACTCCTGGTGGATCCAGACCCAATCCCCTTGGATCTAAAAACAAGGAAAAATCAATCAGGTTATTAAAAAAAGGCTTTTAATTAAAGAAAAAGGTAAAAATCATCTCTGTAAAATCAGGATGGAAAATAACTTTACGGGGTAATCAAACTTAGAGCCCAGAGGACCCCCATCTAGCCTTAGGTTCAAAGTACAGCAAACAGAAGTAAACACCCTAGTAAAAGGTACATTTACAAGTTGAGAAAACAAAGATAAAACTAACACGCCTTGCCTGGCTGTTTACTTACAAGTTTGAAATATGAGAGACTTGTTCAGAAAGATTTGGAGAGCCTGGATTGATGTCTGGTCCCTCTCAGTCCCAAGAGCGAACAACTTCCCAAACAAAGAGCACAAACAAAAGCCTTCCCCCCACCAAGATTTGAAAGTATCTTGTCCCCTTATTGGTCCTTTGGGTCAGGTGTCAGCCAGGTTACCTGAGCTTCTTAACCCTTTACAGGTAAAAGGATTTCAGTGTTTCTGGCCAGGAGGGATTATGGTAGGGTACACAGGAGGGCTGATACCCTTCCCTTTATAGTTATGACACACTGTTTCTCAGGATAGAGTCCCCCATCCTGTAAGTATGGTCTACACTCTTTGTTCCTAATGTGTATATGTTTACATTTAGTTGTATTAAAATGCATATTGTTTGCTTGTGCCCACTTTGCCAAGTGATCCAGTGATCTGTTGTCTTCATTATTTCACCCCCTCAATTTGTGTCCTCTGCAGATTTGGTCAGTGGTGGTTTTGTTTTCTTCCAGATCATTGTTAAAAATATTTAGTAGCACAGGGCCCAAAACCAATCCGCTCAAGGCTCCTCTGCAAACACACCTGCTCTGCAGCAAAGGACCTGGGGATTACAGTAGACGAGCAGCTGGATATGAGTCAGCAGGGTGCCCTCGTTGCCAAGAAGGCCAACGGCATATTAGGCTGCATTAGTAGGAGCGTTGCCAGCAGATCGAGGGAAGTGATTATTCCCCTGTATTCGGCACTGGTGAGGCCACATCTGGAGTATCGTGTCCAGTTTTGGGGATGTGGACAAATTTGAGAAAGTCCAGGGGAGGGCAACAAAAATGATTAGGGGGCTGGGGCACATGACTTGTGAGGAGAGGCTGAGGGAACTGGGCTTCTTTAGTCTGCAGAAGAGAAGAGTGAGGGGGGATTCGATAGCAGCCTTCAACTACCTGAAGGGAGGATGGAGCTCAGCTGTTCTCAGTGGTACCAGATGACAGAACAAGGAACAATGGTCTCAAGTTGCAGTGGGGGAGGTTTAGGTTGGATATTAGGAAACACTATTTCACTAGGAGGGTGGTGAAGCACTGGAATGGGTTACCTGGGGAGCTGGCAGAATCCCCATCCTTAGAGGTTTTTAAGGCCCAGCTTGACAAAGCCCTGGCTGGGATGATTTAGTTGGTGTTGGTCTTGCTTTGAGCAGGGGGTTGGACTAGATGACCTCCTGAGGTCTCTTCCAACCCTGATATTCTATGATGATGATTCCCCACTTACAGTTGCATTCTGTGACCTATCAATTAGCCAGTTTTTAATCTCTGTAATGTGTGCCATGTTAACTTTATATCATTTTAGTTTTTTAATTAAAATGTCATGCGGTACCATGTCAAACATCTTACAGAACTCTAAGTATATTATGTCAACGCTATTACCTATATCAACCAAACTTTTAATCTAATTAAAAAATATCAAATTATCCATCCACCCATGTGATCTGAATTAATTACGTAACCTTCCTTTAATTCTTTATTAATAGTCTTGTATCAGCTGCTCCATTATCTTGCCCGGGATCAGCATCAGGCTGACAGGCCTATAATTACCCAGGTCATCCCATTTACCTTTTTGAAATACTCCCAGAACAGTAACTTTCTTCCAGTCTACCTCGGTGCTCCAAGCCCTATTGAAAATCAGCATTAATGGTCCACTGGGCTCCTTAGCCAGCTCTTTTAAAACGCTTGGGTGCAAGTGATCTGGACCTACTGGGCTGATCTACACTGGGCGGGTGTGGGGGATCGATCCAAGATACGCAACTTCAGCTATGCAAATAGCGTAGCTGAAGTCGAAGTATCTTGGATCGAATTACCTGGGGTCCACACAGCGCGGGATCGACAGCCGCGGCTCCCCCGTCGACTGCGCTACCGCTGCTCGCTCTGGTGGAGTTCCGGAGTCGACGGTGAGCGCATTCGGGGATAGATATATCGCGTCTAGTTAAGATGCGATATATTGATCCCGGATAAATCGATTGCTACCCGCCGATACGGAGGGTAGTGAAGACATACCCACTGATTCAAAAATGTCTAACTTTAGCAGCTTCTGTTTAACATCCTCCAGAGATACTGGTGGATGGAAAGAGTATTAGCACCATATGTTTCCTGAAATACCGAACAGAAACATTTATTGAATGCTTCTGCCTCTTCTGCATTATTGATAATTGTACCACTTCTATCTAATAATAGTCCAATACTGTGTTCAGTATTCTTTTGGTTCTTAATATATTTTAAAAAACTCCTTATTGTCCTTAACTCTGTTGGTCATAGATTTTGCCTTTGTCCCTTTGCGTCCCTTATCAATTTACTACAATTCCTGACTTCTGATTTGTATTAATTATTATCAGCTTCCCCTTTCTTCCATTTGTTTATCTATTTTTAAGCTGCCCTCCCTTCCCCTCTAAACCAGGTCAGTATGGACATCTTCTTCAGTTGTGACTTTTGGGGCATCTTCTTTTTGTTCTAACTGGAACAAGTGTTTTTTCCTTGTTTTCTTGCACTACTTCTAAACTAAAAAAAAAAAAAAAAAAAGGGCTCCAGCAGTGTGGTGTCTGCCCAGGGGCCAAGGCACATCTGTCTGTCTGGGCACAGCTCCTGCCATGTTCGCTGGGCGCGGGAGGGGCTCTTGCCTGGTTCAGCTAGCTGCGAGTGTGGCGAGGCCACACCCCAACCTAGAACTGCGTTGTCTCTCTCTGCAGGAAACCAGCAGCAGGAGGGGGAGAGTGCTCAGCAGGGCGAGAACGGCACAGCAGTGGCACTTACCCAGGGCACTGTGTGGAGGGGGTGGGCAGGATGGCGGCTTGACCTGGGCACTGTGTGGCTGTCCCTGAACGCACTTGTCCGGTCTGTGTGTGGCAGGATCTAAGGGTGCCCCCCACCCCCAGCTGTGCCTAGGTCCTGGGCAGCACATGGGCCCATCTCAGCACCGTCAGAGGCCCATCTCAGCACCAGATCTGCGGCGGGTTCGTTTGGGGCATGTGGAGGGCGAATGGAGTAACTGGACCCCCGNCACCTAGCTAGCTGCCTAGGCTCAGAACCTCGTCTCAAGTGGACTTTGTTGTTGTTGCCGTGCCTGATGTCCTGCATCCTCTGGGTCTGAACTACACTTGGTGATGACAGAAGCACCGGCTGCTCATTGCTGTAGCTCCCTTCGTTCCCAGCAGCATTTGTGGATGAGAATGTGGTGGCGGCCGTAATGGAACTGGACTAATGAACGAAGACTGTCCTGTTAATTTAAGGTTTCAGAGGGGTAGCCGTGTTAGTCTGTGTTAGGAAAAAAACGAGGAGTCCTTGTGGCACCTTAGAGACTAACACATTTATTTGGGCATAAGCTTTCGTGGGCTAAAGCCCACTTCATAGGTGCTGATGAAGTGGGTTTTAGCCCACGAAAGCATATGCCCAAATAAATGTGTTAGTCTCTAAGGTGCCACAAGTGCTCCTCGTTCTATTAATTTAAAAATGCCAAACCAAAGAAGGATGGTAGTGTCTGCCACCCAACCATCCCTCTCCTCGCCAGCATCGGGCTCTTGGTCCTATGCAATACGAAAGTTTAGTTTGATTGTATCTGTGAATAGCACCGAAGTAACTCTTTAAAAATGGAACCCTGACACGCCTCCTCTGTGTTGTAATATTACAGCTCCCTATTGGCGCTCCCGAGGGGAGTGTTACAGCAGCAAGTTGGGCTGGGTTGAATCTGCCTTCTCTGGCATCTGAAATATTGTCACGTTCTCTCTCTGAGCGATACTGAGATCCTTGTGCTTCGTTTACACGTCTCCCAGAGTGCTCTGTGTCGTCCGCAGCCTATAAATAATAAATAGTAGTGTAGACTTACTGTCAAAATCAGTGTAGCAAACCCTTTCGACGCTATTGATGTGCGCTCTGGATGCAATATGTCCTAATCGAGTATTAAACTTGGTTAGCCTGGCAGTCTCATTTGAAGAGAGTGTGTGTGTGTGTGTGTGTGTGTGTGTGTGTGTGTGTGTGTGTGTGTGTGTACTGCTGTAGGAAGATCAATCTCCTTATTCTGGCTGGACTGCTACACAGCAGGAACGTGTGTGAAATGATTTCCTCCTCAGGGAAGCCGGGGGTGGTGAATGGAGGGGTGAGGATAGGGCTAGAGATCAGTAGGCCTATTGCTATTGCCAGCCTTGTGGTTGCAAATCTTTCTGCCTAGCTGCAGGGTTTCAGGCCCCCGGGGGAAAGAGCAGGGCATGGAAGGAGGATTCTGCACTTGCAGACCTGACCTATCCCTTTAGATCTAAACAGGCAGGGTTGAAATCGGAGTCCCCCGCTTTCAGATTGCCTGTGAACTCTGGGACTGGGTCTCACTGTGGGGTGCCTGTTAGGAAAAGCTGTAGGAACCTTTCTCTTGATAGTGGTTTTCCTCCACAGTCAGGAGCAACATTCACAGCATCAAGTGCCCCCTGCATCTGTTCTCCCCCCGACCCTTCGAAAAGGCCCCTAAACCAAGCAGAGTTCCTGTAACCTGAAACAGAGCGTCTGGCTCGTCCCCCAAGTCTACCAGTGATGGCTATTGCTGATGGGTGTCATAAGGAGGAGGGAGAAAACTTGTTCACCTTAGCCTCTAAGGATAGAACAAGAAGCAATGGGTTTAAACTGCAGCAAGGGAGGTCTAGGTTGGACATTAGGAAAAAGTTGCTAACTGTCAGGGTGGTTAAACACTGGAATAAATTGCCTAGGGAGGTTGTGGAATCTCCATCTCTGGAGATATTTAAGAGTAGGTTAGATAAATGTCTATCAGGGATGGTCTAGACAGTATTTGGTCCTGCCATGTGGGCAGGGGACTGGACTCGATGACCTCTCGAGGTCCCTTCCAGTCCTAGAATCTATGAATCTATGGGCCTCTCTGGGGAAGAGGTCAAACTCTGCACTGATGAGAAGTAGGACGAGGCCCTAAGCCAGCGCTGTCAGTCTGGCACCTTTTTGTCATTAAACATTCACACCCAAATTTAAATCTCAAATATTGTCCTACACTTCTGGGCAGAGCACACGCTGCTCTGCAGCTCCCCCTCCCCACCTCCCACGTGCATCTGTTTGCAGCCTGCTGAGGCATGAGACTTCTGAAGAGGAAGCAAGTGGGTTCTTGCTTTGGGGGTTTTTGCTGCTTTTTTGGAGAGCTGAGAGCCCAAGGCTGCTTGCTGTGGAGCTCTGAGGGCTGCTTCCCTAGCTGGGATAACTCTCGGTCTCTGCCACCTTCACATCAGGTGCCTAACTTTAGGCTTTGATTCCTGCTTCTCTTGTGAAAACTCTCACGTCAAACGATTGCCCTAGCGGGGTTGTCTTTGGAGATTGAACCGCCAGATCAGAGAGCATGAGCCTCGTCAGCCTGAGTTGAAGGACCAGGTCTCTTAGCCAAGACCAGTGGTTCTCAACCTTTTTTTCATTTGCAGACCCCTTTGGCGATCTGTATATACAGGTGAATTCTGTTCAGTCTGTTTTCAGTCTAAGTCTTTTGCGGACCCCTTGGGCATCGTTCCTGGATCCCACCACAGGTTGAGAACCACTGAGGTGAGAGGCAGTAGCAGACTCCTCAACCTCTTTCCATGGATTGCCACTAGAGGGAGACAGCAAGCCACATGGCTAGGCTGGGTTGTGTGACTTAAATACGAAATATCTTTCAGTTTTACAATTTGTTTTTAAAGGCACCTACCTCTTACCAAGGGCCTGGCTGTACAATTTGCACAAATTGGAGTCATCTGCATTTCAGACCTTCAGCCACTGTGAATTGGCACAAGGCTATTTTAAGTCAAAAGCATCTGTCCCTCTAACTCAGTGGTTCCCAAACTTTAACAACCTGTGAACCCCTTTCACTGAAATGGCAAGTCTCACGAATCCCCTCCTAAAAATGAATATTTCCAGGGATTTTCTCCTTTACCTGAGTATAAATTATAAAAGCAGTGATCTGGAAATATAAAATTTGTCTTTATGACATGCTTATTACACATTTATTATTTATCATTACAGTATTTTTATTACATTATGAAGATGGCAACGGTCTTCCAAGATCTCACTTTTGTAGCTTGTATCACTTTGAATAAGCCTGTTCTAAGACGAGGCTCCTATGTTTCATCAAGGAGTATCAGATTTGAAACAGCAGGAAGGTGTCTAAGAAGCCAATTCAAAGAGTTCCTCCTACACAAGCATTCAGGTCTTGAGCAGTCCAGGCAAACAACGCACGTTACAACAAAGCTTAAAATTGTTCATAATAATTTTAAAAACAATCCTAGCTGCCGATTTCATTTTAAAAACAGCAAAAAATAGCCACCTCCTTTTCCATTCCTTATAAGGAGTCTTGAAGTTTAAATCTCCTCAGTGTGCTAGACACGCTTGCTTTGATCTGCTTAGCTCTTGGAAGTCCAGGCTCTCCAGGGATGCCCGGGGTCCCTGTAGACAGCTCTGTCGCCATTAGGGAATTTTTTCCCCAGAACCCCCTGTAACAATTTCACAAACCCCCAGGAGTTCACGACCCCAGTTTGGGAACCACTGTTCTAACTCTTTTCCTTCTCACAATACCCTGCTCCACAGCTATTAAACAGCTTGAATAAACATTTCAAATAGAAGAGACGCTAAGAAATAGTAAGCTAACCAAGTCCAATGCCACATTGTAACCTCCCGTATTGGTATTCACACTGGGAAACACGCAGGCAGAATTCCCCACTGCGCTTCACTTGCACACTCTTGAATCGGTTCAAAATCTAGAACTGAAATGAAATCCAATCTCCGTTTAAATGGAGTCTCAGGATCCAGTAGGAGAAGAATGTTCTGCTGTGTAATTTAAAGGATGCCACATGGCTTTTAAATAGTGGGTTTTTGTTTGTTTTTTTTTAACACAGTGGTTTTTCCAACACTTGTCTCTACCACACGCCCTACGCCCTACATGGCAGATCCAGTCATTATGGCCCTGATCCAGCAGAACACTTGTGTAACTTTACATTAATAGCCTTATTGACATTCTCCTGCTTCAAGTTGCTGCTCATGTTTTAGTGCTTCTCTGTACTGGGGCCAGGGCTTGTTCAGCTGCCGTGTCCTTGGTATAGTATGTTTATTTGCTAGAAACAATGAGTTTCACAATTCGTTTCAACTTCATTGTTTTGCTTTTAAATTCTCCACACAGGAAGTGGTCTTGCTATTTTGTCTTCCAGCGAGACTTTTGGCAATACTTACAGTTTTCCCTCTCTAGGCAATCTCAAGTTTATATCTCTGTTTACTTCCCCACTGCTGCCCGTCAGCACTGTCCGTGTGGCAGTCATTTCATGAACCACAGCCTTGAGGGGTTAGAATAAAATCGATAGAATCACTTTTTTTTTTAATAGGTTTGCAGTGTTGTTGTAGCTGTTTGCGCCCAAGGTATGCGAGAGACAAGGTAATATCTTTTATTGGACCAACTTCTGTGTAGTTGGAAAGCTCGTCTCCTTCGCCAACAGAAGATAGTCCAATAAAAGAGATTACCACCACCATCTTGTCTCTCCTTTTTTTTTTTTTTTTTTTCTGGTGCAATCCCATCAAGTTAAAGGCAGCTAAAATCTCATTTTGCTCTATCTCTTCCACTGGGAAGAAAGTCTTTCACCACTTCTTTGTAGTTTATTTTAACTTTAGGCAAACGGCTTATCTTTAACCTCTTTCCATTGAGAGTCCAGGAGTGAAATGGTCAGTTATTCCACAATTCCCTTGTCTTATACACCTTTACCCCGA
>NC_048310.1:40395156-40484706 GCF_013100865.1 Trachemys scripta elegans | reverse complement strand
AATAAATCTGTTAGTCTTTAAGGTGCCACCAGACTCCTTGTTGTTCTAATTAATTATAAAGCCCATGGAGCTCTTTGCCAATAGAGGCCTGAGATGGAATGACCAGATGGGTCTCATCAAGGTTGTGTAAAGACTCTTCTCAAGATGGTGTCCTGAGATATTGCTGGTCTCAAAAGCAAATCTCAGTATTTGGAAGGTAGGAGTTATATATCCCAGTTTGATTTAATTTTCCTCCAGGAAACTTGGCTAGCCACGAAAGGGACTTTATCTCCCAGACTTTGAATCCATTAACACCGGGTAACTCCCGTTGCCAGGCCTTTCATTTTATTGTTTCAGATAATGTTGTTCTAATAAACCTGAATGTTTATTTGTCTTCCCCTTGGGGTCTCCTTTTATAATGAGTCCCTCTGGGCAGAGCTGGACTATCTTATGGAAAACTACCCATTAGCTAATGTTGTTCTTCTGAGAGACTTTAATGCTCAACTGGGAATGGAGAAATTCTTAATCTTCCCCCAAAAAACGAGGAGTCCTTGTTGCGCCTTAGAGACTAACAAATTTATTTGGGCATAAACTTTCGTGGGCTAGAACCCACTTCATCGGATGTATGAAGTAAAAAATACAGGAGCAGGTATAAATACATGAAAGGATGGGGGTTGCTTTACCAAGTGTTAGGTCAGTCTAACGAGATAAATCAATTAACAGCAAGATACCAAGGGAGGAAAAATAACTTTTGAAGTGTTAAGAGTGTGGCCCATTACAGACAGTTGACAAGAAGGTGTGAGTAACAGTAGGGAGAAATTAGTATGGGGAAATTAAGTTTCGGTTTTGTAATGACCCAACCACTCCCAGTCTTTATTCAGGCCTAATCTGATGGTATCTAGTTTGCAAATTAATTCCAGTTCTGCAGCTTGGGTTGCAAATTTTCAGTAATCCTAAATAGCTTTTGCTTGGAGGTGTTGAACGGCAGAGGATGCAGTGCTGCTCAGGGCCATTTTGCATTTATCTCAATTAGAGGGAGCGGTTCAATAGTTTATTGTAGTTCTGATTTTTCAGCTGGTCCTGTTCCTCTAATTGCGCAGTGGCTTCTAAACTGGGTAGCGATCCCCAACTCCTTCAGTTGAACTGTTGTTCAATTGTCCCCTTTCTACATGGGTTGGGGGGGAGGGGCCAAGCGTGTTCCATTCTTGAATTAGGTACAAATTTTATAGTTTCCTATTACTCATGAAGAGCCAATTACTGGAACTTAAAGATGCATGATACATCCATCTAGCATTTACTGATTAATTGATTGCTTTTTTTTAAAAAGGTACGATTTGGCTACTAAGAAAAGAGATTCTCATCCCAGCCAAGATAAAATAATCTGGTGTGATCTGTATTGCGTTGGTTAGAAGAAACAGCTTCAGATTATTGGAATGTCTATTAGAGAAAGGGGTTTACCAGATTCCATTAGGAAATTGCTTATTTTTAGAAAGAACGATAAAGAAATGGTTTAAATAGAAAAAAGTTTGATCATCAAAGGGCCCGTTGGAAGGGATTTGAACTTGCTCTGCTGAGAAATTATCTTTTTAGTATTTTGGATGTTGGAGGTGAGGGTAAGATTAATGTAAATATTGAAGTTCTTATCCCTAAATGTTGTTAGGAGAGATTTTTTTTCCTCTCTCTGTTCTTTATGATGCCAATCCAGTCACATGGTCTGTCGATGGACTTTACCCGTCATGCTCTCCTGGAATAGCTGCACGTCTCCATATAGAGGATGTCTATAAAGATATTGATGGGCTAGCAAAATTATTTGTTATAAATAACAGAGATTTCCCCTGCAGGCCTCTCTGCGGGGAATGCCCTTCCTATGAAAGAAGGTGATAGAAAATTCTCAGGGTAATTAAAAAAGACTAATTGGATGATAGAAGTGGTCTTTAAAATCTATTCCAGAGTTTCCCCCCCCCCCCCCCGGGAGATCCGAGCACTGGGCTGAGAGCGGAAATCTTTTTGCTGAGGAACAAGCCAGCTTTAAGAATCGCCACTCAACTATAGATAATCGTTTCCTGCTCTCACATTTGCTCTATAAACATTGGTCCCCCAAGGGGGATAAACTACATGCGGCCCTCGTTGATTTGAAATCTGCTTTTGATGCTATTGACACAGATCATCTCTGGGGGAAACTCACAAGGGATGGGATAGACCATTTGGAGAGCCCTTCGTGGCCAAACCATGGCCCAGGTTAGGCTAGGATGGAAGGGTCAGGTAAGTAACCCTGTTCCTGTTACAAAGAATGCACATCAGGGGTGTTTACTGGTCCCCACCCTCTCTTTTTTTAAATTTTCTATCAATGAGGTAGTTGGGCTATTAGAGGAAGAGCGAGATTTTTGCCCCTAAAATTCTGATTCAAGCAGTGTCAGTCCTCTAGTCCGCACATGACTGTGTTGTCCCACACTCCTTCAGTTCTGAAGTGTCCATTAAATGACTTTAGCACTTTCTGTAGCAGGAGTGTATGACTAAAAAACTATCGTAATACTAAAATAATTACCTTCCGCTGTAGACCAAAGTTGGTTTAAACAAACAATTGATGATAATTGTATTGAATGGGTCAAGTCCTTTTCCTTATCTGGGTATTTTGCTTTTACATACGGGGTGAATGGGTTAAACACATACAGGAGACTAAGGGGTGAGCCTTCCATGCAGGCAGGTTTTAGTTTTGTTCTGTGCATGGCGGTAATTTGATTGAGAGCAGACGCAGATACAGAGGGTTCAGGGTTCACGTTTGTGCCCCATGGTGTGGAAATTTGGGGCTGAAAAGCTCTTGGGTCATTAGAGGCCGTGCAAAACTTGCGAATGCTGTCTCCCTAACGATGCCCTGGCTGCTGTGTGTAGAGCAGGGGTGGATGAACCTTCTGTTTCGACCAGAGCATAGTGCCTCTTGATTGGTTATGAACTTATATCCGCTACCAAGGCAATGGCTGGAGGAACAGCCTAAATCTAACCCTTAAGCTCCCCTGGCGTTGCAAGCCCTTCGATCTCTGCATTCTTGGAGTATTTGGGGACGAGATTTGGTCAAGGCTTTTAAGAAAGTGGAAACTGTAATTCAGCTTAGAGCTGAAAATATTTCTAAACAACTGGAAATGGCAGATGTTAAGGCAACAAATGTCTCCCTGGATTAAAGACCTTCCCTAGATTTGAGAACTACTTGGGAATTCTGAAGAATAAGCCAGGGCAGAACCTCCATTGCTCTCGGTCCTCAAACAACGAGGCTGGTTTATCTGGAAAGACGCAGGGCTGGTTTTGAGAGCCACGTGGGTTTGACCAGGTTGACGATTTGCCATGCTACTTACTAGGCCATGTCTTTTCCTGTCCCTCTGTATCTCGTGGCTGTCGCCCATCTTGGCCCAGAAACCTTTTGCCTCATTTGCTCACAAAGGAGCTCATTGATTATGGAGCTGTAAGATTTAGGATTATACAGGCAGTTTTCCTCTTGGCTGTCGCCCAGGTAAAAACAAGAAAAGAATTTGTGTGAAGTTAATTTTCTGTAGGGGTCAAATCTTCTACAGAATTTTTCTTCTGTGGCTTCACTTTTTTAAAGTGTGTGTGTGTGTGTGTGTGTGTTTGTGTGGTTGTGGGGGGGGGGGTTAGTGTAATCTGAATTCAGGAGAAGGGCTGAATCTGTTGGTTTTTTGTATTGCAGTAATTTCCTTACATTCGTCCTGATTCCGTTGGAGCATTATGGCTAATTCCGAAGATGCTAGACCAATAGATCCCGCCCTCCATATCGCCACCCGTGCCCTTTCCTTGAATCCAAACTCCTTCCACGTGCAGCCTCCAGCCCGTGCTTCTCTCTTGGACTCTGGCAACGTCCTCGGGTGTCCCTGGCAAGCTGGCCGCATTTGGGGGTGTCGGTCCCCTCTGCAGTGGGATGAGGACAGTTTTCCTCTCCTCTTTAACCCATCCTGGGAGGGAGGTGAGGGCTGCATGCTGAGGAGGAGCTGCAGAGCTTCAGCTGTTCTGGCCGCAGTCAATGGCCATGGGACTAACGGGAAGTTCTGTCTCCGTCCAGTCTGTTCCCTTTGACCCCCTGGGCCAGTGCCGTGGGCTCGGCCTGGCGGGGTGTGGGAATGTTTTGAGCATGGAACGATGGCTGAGCCCCATCCTGGCTCGGCCACCCACCTGGCTTCTGTGGCTTTCTCTTGGATCCATAAATCATTTTTTAATGTGATTAAAATAAATGCCGATTAGGGCTGCATGAGCATATTCCAGGAACTTACAGGCCTGCCGGGGAGGGAGCGAGGGAGGCAGATTTCAGCTGTTCTGCAGAAATAAAAGCTGATCGGATCAGCGGTATTAGCATAAGCCTTTGTGCCAGGAGCAGAGGAGATCATTAGAGCTGGAGACGAGTGCTGGGGAGCAGGCGGGAGGGGGGGGATTGTGGATAACAGGACATTGCCTTGTTTGGTCTCATGTGGGGCATCGCAAGAATGTCCGAGGAATCTAATTTGGGCAGCCTGGATCCAGGCCAGCCTTCTGACCGGATCAGTCCCTGCTTCAGGGAGTGGGTGTGTGAGAAGAGTTAGGACTATGATCCCTCCCCCCCAATGGGTTCAGCGTACGGCTGGGTCTCTGGCACTGGGACTAAAGATACCCAAGAGCTGTTGCTGGAACCTGATCGGAGGTGAGCGCAGGTGGTCTCCTTCCTGTTTTTAAGGCAATGGGCCCCTTTCCCTTGTCTAATGCTTCGGAGATGCTATGTATCCACCATGTTCTGAGTGTGGTAAAGAAGCCAGCTGCCAGTGCCCATGTGTGACTCCTGGCAAGTAGCTTGCGTTGATGTCCACAAGCAACCTACATCCCGCCCAGAACTGGATGGATTCTGAAAAACTAGGACTCTGCCACTTTTGGGGGGGCAGGTGCTGGATACCAGACCACAGCCAGGAGGCCGCTGGCTTTATAGCACATGTTCTTGAAGGCATCTCGTGGAAGAGATCTCTGATGTTCTTGTACTTCTAGCTGTGGGATAACAGACCAGGAGGCGTGTGGGGAAGGGGCAGCTGACTCGGCCCTGCCTCCGTTTTTGACAGGACTGCTTGGCCTGTGGGGTAGGTCAGGGCTTCAGTGCAAGGCTTGTAGTTGGACAACGGGGGGGGTGGGGGTGGAGAGGGGCTGCAGCATTTCTGTCCCTTCCCCACTATCCCCAGCACCAAATGATACGCTCAACCAGTGATGGGGCCATATCGCTCTAGCTCCATTGCACCGGAGAAGGGTCTCAAGGAGGTGCCCATTGCAGCTGTCCCTCCATGCCTGTGACTGAGAGGGGGCTTCAGCCGAACAGTGTGGTCAGGTGCATGCAATCACCCTGCGACTCTCTTGTGCAGAGGGTACTGATGGCTTGTTCTGCCTAGCAAGTTCCTAGCCCTCTAGCAAAGGGGTTAAACAGAGTCCTGTGTCTAGTGTCAGAGCACTGATCAGATCCAGCAGCCAGATTAAATGAGTTTGGGAGGAATAACTGGTTCCTAATCTCTGTTTTTAATAAGCCTGGTTGAGAAATCCTAGCTCCAGAGCACTTTACAAACCACAGAGATGCAGTAGTTCCTTCCCCAGGACTGAAATGCAACCACCTCTGGAGTGGAGCACTAGAGCTGGCGCATGGTGACATGACAGGTGTTTAGGCCTGGAAGTGACCTCCTGTGACTGCTGGGGAAATGCATTCACCCTGGCACTCCCCATATTCGCAGAGTACCGGGCAGGGGATTCTGCCGGCCACAGACTGGATCCGGACCTTGCATCAGGTCACACTTATTTTTGTGCAAATGTCTTAATTTCTCAAGTGCTCTAAACAAAACGATAGCTGTGGATCCATAGGTCCTATGGGACACGCCCCCAACCTGCAGGCTGGAGCCTTGGTGGGGAAGTGTGGAGGGCAACCAGAGCCTGATGCCCCCTGCAGCTCTGTTACCCTCCAGGCTATTGGGGGGTGGAGGAGAGAAGAGACCCTTGCAGATTCTTTGCTTCATCAGGCAGACTGAACAAGCCCTGGCTTTAAGCTGGAGGCAGCCTGGCAAGCAGTGACGCTTGTCCAGCACTGGGAGGGTGTTGCAACAGCTTGTTGACAGTCCAATCTGGAAATGACCTTGTCTCTTGTTTAAATTTCTGAAGCTCAGCGGCACGAAGAGATTCTACCCAGTGTCCTGGCCTCTGATCTGAATAGCACAAGCTGTCAAAGCTGCTCTCCCTTCCCTGGGTCTCCTATATGTACGGACACTGCATGTAACAACCGGACACGATCAGCTTGGCATAGGTTATCGCGATCTGTCCGCTGCCGTGTTTTGGTGAGAGCAACTCTCTGCCACCTGGCAAAGGGCCCCTGTGAATCTTGCAAGAAAGATGGCCTGATAGGAGCGGGGAGGGGCTGAGCTGCTCCCAGGAGATTTATCACAGGCTGTGATTTTTAAAGGCTTTCCAGAGATAATGGCGTCACAATGCAATTGCACCTGTTTGGAACGGCTGTGTGCCTCAGGAAATGCTTCAAGGACTGGGCTTGAAATGATCAGATTCTTAGCAGGGCCGTGTCCCTTTTTAAGACACCGATTCCTTGGCTATTTGTGCTGCCTCCCCTCTCTGCCTCTTCTTCAGCTTGGGTGATGAGGGGGAGAGGGGGAAATGAGCTAGTCCTCTTTCCCCTCCCTCCCCCCACCCCCCGATCTCATGCACCAGCACAGTGCTGTGATGTTTGGCTCACTCGCTGCCACGGGATGTTTTTCCTTTGGAATCGCTCTTTAAATCATCTCCTTCGAGGATTTCTGTCGATCTGGAGCGGTTTATTGGTGTTTTTTACAAAATCTGAATTGGGACCAAGGTCACCCTGCTGCAAAGCCGCACAAAGCGTTCTGCCTTCTCGTTCTGGGCAGCCCTCCTGGTCCCGCGCTCCACGTGCCAGAGGAGGGTCGGCGTTCCCCCGGGGCTGAAAGTACTGTTGAGGCAAAGCCCGTTGCCATGCGCCGCTGCCATCCCGTGCTGGGGAGACGTGGTGGCTCAGGTGACCAGGATGTGGGGCACTTGAGGGCTGCGATGGGAAGAGGAAATGAGGAAATACTATCTCGGCTTTCTAAGGAGCTCTGCGCTAGTGTTTGCTTGTAACGCAGCCGGCGTGCTGGCACATCCTCCCCTTTCATTTGTATTTACTTTGTTACAAGCAGCCTGTCCCCAGAGCAGGAGCAAGGTCACCGGGGAGGGGCTGTGGAAGAAACGTCCTGGCCATGGCAAGAGTTGGTGCCAACACCTGCAGCATGGGCGGTGCTGGGTGGTTTCCGAGGTGACTCTCTCCTCTCACCTTGTGCAGGAGAGCTAGAGGGGAGTTCTTGGGGAAACTTGGCAGGGACCCCTGTAAAGAGAGCGGCCCACATCTGAATCACAGATGATACCTTCTCTCCAGGAAGTCCTGCTCCTGGTGCAGTGCTCACACATCCCAAGCGCTCTGTGCTGCTCCAGCCCTGTCCAGAGGGGGCTGGGCAGGGCGGCCGGGAGGAGCAGAGCTTCTCCGTGCCAGCTCTGGGTAGACAGATGCACAGAGGGGTGCTGTAGGCAAGGCTCTGGGGTCTGTGTTTCTGGGCCCCCCGGGGCCTGGATCCCTGTTTGGAGGGGCTGGAATAGCAGCTGTGGCCCCTAAGATGGGGCTGGGGGTTGGCTGGTGAAGTGATGTGCAGACCACAGAGGGAGAGCAAGGGCCCTGCCCTCAAAGGGATGGGGACGGGCTGCGTTCTGCACACAGTCACTCACTTGGTCGCTACGCAGGGAAGGATGAACTCTGCCGTGGGGACAGTGGCCATCCCGTGGAGACACCAGACCAGAGATGTGCTGCAAGAGCGGTCGGGGGCAAGGTCTGGGCCCTGAGCCAGGCATTGCCTCTCCTCCTGCCCCCAGGAGCTCGGCCCTGGGGCCTGGCAGACCAAGTCTCATCGCTGATGGCAGAACTGAGGGGGGACAATCTGCCTCCGAAATGACTCTGGGCCCAGTTAGCTCAGTGGCTCTAGCTATGGTCTGAGCACAGCGTGGCCTGTGAAATGAAGCAGAGAGCCGGGGCGGGACAGGAGGATACGGGAGGGGATATGGTCTCTCCCCTGCATGGCGGCGGAGTTGGAGAGCCATTGGGTTAGGCCTTGTGAGAACTGTGGACCGCAGCAGCTGGCAGCCAGTGCTGATGCTGTTTTTCTGTTGCAGGTAGCGGAAGGGTTGGGGGCTTGCACCAAGAGCTGCGGGAGTGAGCAGGCGGTCCGCTGAATGGCTAGAGGAGCCACCTGAGGAGGTGAGTGAGGCGGCTGGGGCTGTTGGGAGGGATTCAGTCTGAATTGGCTCCCCCTTCTCCCCACGTCGATTCGTTTTGGCTCCAGTTCACATGCTCTGTGTTTAAACACATGCCCTGATGCAGGTGCCCTCCTGCCCAGGGAAGCTGTGATTGGTTGCTTTGATCTGAGGCGGGGCTTTTTTAGAGTAATGAGGTGTTTAGATAGGCAACATTTCCTGGGGTCCATGTGAAGGCTGCATCCCATGTGCCCCACAACCACTGCCTGGCGCTGCACCTGCCTGCTGCGGAATATGCCATGGCCTGCCTGATTCATACACAGCTCATCTGCCTCCAGGTCAGAAGCGACTACATCTGCAGCATGGCTTCTCTTTTCCTTTCCCTTTGCAAGCTGCCTCTGCCTCTCGCTCCATGCCCGTCTGGCGTTGCTGGCGTGGAGCTCCTGCTGGCTTGCGTAGCCAAGTCAAAAGAAAAAGCAGGTCCTTGGGGAGACCAGCGGAAGTGACTGGATGGGAGACAGCTCATCACTATGTAGCTGTCAGTGCTGGGAAATGTCCGAGTCCAGGCTAGCCTGGCAAACCCTCTTGTACTACTAGCCCCACTGGCGTAGATGGGGCTCCTTGCATGAGCCAGGGCTACAAGACTGGGCTCATAGCTGCAAATATCCTTTCCGTTATGGTACCATGGTGCCTTTCTAGACTATCAACAAGGGTGCATGAGTCTTAATAGCTGAGAAGTCAAAGGGGAGGAAGAATTGAATCAGAAAAATGTGAATGACCATTGGGAATCATTTGAGAACGGGCTCGATGCCCAGATAGCCCCAAACAGAGAAGAAGGATGTGCTGGTTTTAAAAACAACGACCTGGTTTAAATGGGAAATGAAGGCAGCTGGATATGTAATGGCAGCAAAGGGAAATTAATAATAATGAATTATAAATCAGATGTTAGGAATTGTAGAAAACTGACATTGCCCCCAAGCAAGATAGTGGAGTGGCTGATACAGGACTCGATTTTAATAAAGAATCAAAGGAGGGTAATGTAACTAATGCAAATCAGCCAGGGTTTATGGAAGATAGATCCTGTAAAACTAACTTGATACTTTTTTTTTTTTTTTTTTTGGATGAGATTACAAGTTTGGTTGATAAAGGTAGTCATGCTGACATGCTCTACTCAGACTTCTGTAAGGTATTCGACTTGATACTGCACAACATTTTTATTTAAAAAAAATCTAGGATGATATAAAATAAACATGACACATTACGTGAATTAAAAACTGGCTAACTGATAGATCTCAAAATGTAACTGTAAATGGGGAATCTTTGAATGGGTGTGTTTCCAGTGGGCTAGTTAATATTTTTATTAATGCACTGGTGGAAAACCTAAAATCATCACTGATAAAGTTTGCAGGTGACACAAATTGGTGGTAAATAAAGAAAAGGACAGGTCACTGATTCAGAGATTTGGATGGCTTGGTAAACTGGGTCCAAGCAAACCCCATGCATGTTGATATGGCTAAATATAAATGTGTACATGTAGGAACAAAGAATGTAGGTCATGCTTACACAGTGAGCAATTCTATCCTGGGAAGCAGGGACTTGGGGGGTGTGGTGGATAATCAGCTGAACGTGGGCTCCGAGTGCGACAGTGTGGCCAAAGAGGCTAATGCGATCCTGGGATGTATAAACGGGAATTCTGAGTAAGAGTACAGAAATGATTTTCCCTCTGTATTTGGCACTGGTGCGATCGCCGCTGGAATGCGGTGTCCAGTTCTGGTGCCCACAATTCAAGAAGGATGTTGATAAATTGGAGGGGGGTCAGAGAAGAGCCACAAGAACGATTAAAGGATTAGAAAACCTGCCTTATATGATAGATTGAGCTCCCTGAGTCTGCTTAGCTTAACAGAGATGGTTAAGAGATGCCTTGATTATAATCTACATGGGGAGCAAATATTTAATAATGGCCTCGTCAGTCTAGCAGCTGAAGGTCTAACACAATCCAAAGGCTGGAAGTTGAAGCTAGACAAATTCAGACCGGAAAGAAGGTGTAATTTTTTTAATAGCGAGAGCAATTAACCACTGGAACGATTAGCCAAGGGGCATGGGAGATTCTCCATCACTGACACTAGCTATATCAAGCGTTGAGGTTTTTCTAAACGCTCTGCTCTAGGAGTGATTGTGGGCAGGTCTCTGGCCTGTATTATGCTGGAGGTCAGGCTAGGTGAGCACAATGAATAAGCCACTTGCTTTGGTATTTTCAGAGGCTCATTACTGTCGCATGGCCTCTTCTGACAGGGCCGGCTCCAGGCACCAGCCGAGCAAGCTCGTGCTTGGGGCGGCAGATTTCAAAGGGCAGCATTCCATCTCATCCTCTTTTTTGGTTTTGTTTTGCGCTTCACCGCTTTGGCCACCCCTGCAGGTTTTTTCTTTTTGATTTACTGCTCCCGCCGCCCTGTAGGGGGCGGAGGAGGGGAGCGCCCTGCATCAAGCCCGGTAGGGCAGCCCGCGTCCTTCCCTGCCTGCTGAATGGAGCGGCGCGGAGCCCTCCCAGCAGGCGGCGCAGTGGGCGGGGCCGCGTGGCAAGCGCCCCGCTTTAAGGGAGCCCTGGCCCCTCCGTTCTCTTCCCCCCCAGCCCCGCTAGCCGGGGTGCGCATTCCGCTGCTTGGGGTCTGCAGGGCCGGGAGTCCCTCTGCACCCACGCTCCCACCCCCCTGCAGGTATTTTTTGTTTGTTTTTATTTTTTCTTTCCTTCACTGCTCCAGCAGGTGGGCCAGTTTGTCGTCCCCCCCCCCCCCCCCCCCCCCCCCCGGGGGGGGGGTTTTTTTCCCCCCCCCCCTCCCCCTCCCCCCCCCGCGGTCTTTTTTCCCCCCCCCCCCCCCCCCCTCGCCACTCCGGCCGGCCGGGGGCAGGTTTGTTTTCCTCCTCCTCCCCCCGCTGCTCCGGCCGGCCGGGCGTTTTTTGCTTTGGGTGGCAAAAAAGCCAGAGCCGGCCCTGTCTTCTGAGGCGATGGGTAATGGGGATACGGTGCCGCTGACCTCTCAGTGGCTAGTCTGAATTCAGCCCAGCTTGACCTGGAGGCAGGGCCGGCTTTAGCAGGTGCGGGGCCCCACGCCAGGACGCGAATTGTCTCGCGCCCCCTCCCTGCCCCATTGGATCCTTCCCCAAATCCCCGCCCTGGCCCCACATCTTCCCCAAGCACGCCGCATTCCTCCTCCTCACCCCTCCCTCCCAGGCTTGTGCTGATCAGCTGTATGGCAGTGCAAGCGCTGAAGGGACGGGGGAGAAGCAGGGTGCAGCTTTTTCTTTTCCCCCCCGCTCTGCTGGCAGCCCCGGACGTTGCGGGGCCCTCTTAGGTGCGGGGCCCATTCCAGGGAATCAGCCGAATCGGCTTAACGCCGGCCCTGCCTGGAGGAAAGCTGTGGCTGTCTGGCTCCTAGGTGGCTTATGATTTTGTGGAAGTGGGGTCTTGATGCAGGGACTTGCAGCAAATGCCACCCTTGGCACCTCCTCGCTGTTGGCCTCAGCTCAGAGGGCACAAGATTGCTGTGGAAACTTGTGGATCCCTCTAGGGAGGGCTGTGGCCCATTGCTGGGGAGTGGGAGGTGCAGCGTGGGGGAAGGTTATGCTGGCCCAGCTCGAACTCTAGGGAACTCATTAGCCTCCAAGCTCGTAGTGGCGTTGATCGGCACGTTGTATCTGGAACCCATGGTGGATGTGGTCCATGGAATTCCAATCCCGTCTCTGCCGGGCTGCGCATTAGGGGACAGGTTCTGGTTGTGCTCTATGGTGACTCACCTTAGGATAACGTTTCAAGTGGGACACGCAGCCTGTTCCAGACAGGCAGCCACACACACAGCAGCAGGGGGTCAGCTAAGTCCTGAGTGCCAGAACTGGAACTAGATCAGAACTTCCTCAATAACCACTCAGCACGGGAACGCGCAGGTGTGAAGATAGCGAACTGGAAAAGGAGCTTAAACTCCCTTCCTCTGATACCCGTTGACAGCCGTGATCGCAGGTGTCACCGAGAGCACTGGCAGGTCCCACAAGTGCTGGGTTTTCTCGTTCCCATTCTGCCTGGGACGTTCCTGCTTTCATCCCGTTAGCCCATCTGCTCTGGGCCTGGAAGCCAGGATCCAGCTGGGAATTCCAGACCTTGTCTCTGGCAGCAAGTCACGCGGCTCCCGATGATTGAGGGGGCTGTCCACAGGGCCCACTCTTGCCCTGCCAGTGCATGGGCTGAAGGGGAGGCAGGCCTTAATAGCCGAAATCTTACCAGCTGTGGCTCACCGACTGAGGCTGCCCAAGGTGGTATCCAGGCCTGGCAGTGCGGGGGATGCATCTCCTGGCTCACTGCAATGAATGAACATAGGTCTCCGATAACCCATGCACTGAACTTGCCTTTACAGTCCCTGTGCTGCCAGTCTATCAGCCTGTGAGGCCACATTAGGGTAGAAATCCAGAGAGGCACCGCTCACCTGGGCACTGCCGCCAGGCAGGCAATGCAGTGGAACAGATTGTCCTCTCCATCTTCTGCTTGGCTGGGTTTGTGAGCAATTGATTGCAAGCCTTGGCAGGCTCTGCCTCTGACAGCGCTCGGGGCCTTGGCCCTCGCAGAAGGCTCCTCCCACGTGCTTGCACAGTCCAGCGTCAGGGAAAGCAAGAGGCAGCAGGATTCAGAGTGCCATGGGGAGGCTTTTCTGAAAGGTCATGTTGCCCACTGCTCGCAGACGGGAACCGCCGTTCGCTAGGTGAGAAGCATCTGCTTCCACAAGAGACTAGGCAGGTATAAATACGCCCCCTACTGACCGCCTGTAGGCAAACACATGAAATGAAATTCTATACCGGGGTGGACAAACTTTTTGGCTTGAGGGCCACATCTGAGAATAGAAATTGTATGCAGGCCATGAATGCTCTCAAAATTGGGGTTGGGGTGTGGGAGGGGGTGAGGGCTCTGATTGGGGGTGCGGATCTGGGGTGGGGCTGGGGATGAGGAATTTGGGGTGAAGGAGGGGGCCCTGGGCTGGGACCGAGAGGTTTGGAGGGTTCGAAAGGGATCAGGGCAGTGGGTTGGGGTGCGGGGGGAAGCTCAGGGGTGCAGGTTCCGGGCGGCACTTACCACAAGTGGCTCCCAGAAGCAGCAGCATGTCCCTTCTTGGGCTCCTACGCAGAGGCATGACACGGCGGCTCTGTATGCTGCCCCGTCCACAAGCACCGCCCCTGCAGCTCCCATTGGCTGCAGTTCCTGGCCAATGGGAGCTGCAGGTGCAGCACTTGGGGTGGGGGCAGCATGCAGAGCAGAGTCCCCTGGCTGCCCCTACGCGTAGGAGCTGGAGGAGGGCCATGCTGCGGCTCCCCGGCGAGCCCCAGAACCTGCTCCTCCGTGGGAGCCTGAGGGCCAGATTAAAACAGCTGGCGGGCCGGATCTGGCCCATAGTTTGCCCACCCCTGCTCTATACACACCCCTCTGTATACGTCCCTTGTATCAGAAATGCATCCATTTCCTCTGGACCGTGCTTGGATACGCGCTGGCTGAGCTCCCCAGGCAGGGGCGTCACACCAGCCTAACAGAGGCTCTGCACTCCTCCAGCACGGTCCATTGGTGAATCTTCTTGGGGGCAAAGGACATCCTTGTACAGCGCCTGACACCGCCGGGTGCTGGTCCGTGACTGGGGCATCTGGGTGCTCTGCTAAGATACTAATGAATTGTACCAGTGATTTACTTCACGGATAGAAATTATCTCGCATGTCCCCCTCCCCTGTGCAGGGGAGTGGGAATTACTCATCCCTAGTGCTTTGGAGGCGGCTGCGCAGGGAGTCCACTGGCAGAGCTGGGAATAGAACTCGGGTCTCCTGATGCCCCAACCCCTCCCCCACACCTGTACCTTCACCACTTGCCCAGCCTTCCTCTGCCTCTGGTACCTACCTTGCTCCTGTAACCATGGTATCTGAGCATCCCCTGTGGTTCACGTGCCTATGTGTGGAGGGCAGGCCTGTTGTCCCCATTGCACAGATGAGGAACTGAGGCATAGACCAAACCACTTGCCCACAGGAAGCTGGTGGTGGTGGAGACCGAGGGTCAATTCTGTAGAGTCCCAGATTGGCCCCTGACCCCTTCTCTTCTCATTGCTGCACGTGGGCCTCCTGCATCTCTGAGGAGAGCGCTCCCTTCTCAAATGCAGGAGGAACTGGACTGAGATCACCCAAAAGGCTCTGAGGTGGGGTGGCCACTGGCGTGAGCCGGGCTTGAACCGGCCACCTAGGAGTGAAAGAGCCTAGACGCCATTGCTAATCCTGAGCCACGCAGCCACCTTAACCTTTGCTCATCCCTCCCTCAGCCAGTCTGGAGCTGCTTTGTGCATGGGCAGTGCCTTCCCTGGAATGATGTGTAACCAGCCCTTCGGCGAGGCCATGCCTGCTTGTGCCAGTGGCTGCTCTGGCTTGGCCTGGCGCTGAGGCAGTCTGTCCTGGCAGAGCCAGGGATATTCCTCCTGGCGAGGATGGGTCCACCTGAAACGCTGGTCACGTCTTGGAGGCTGCCATGGGGGGGTTGAGTCCTGTGGGTCTGGGTCAGGGCCTGCTTCTGAGTGTGTCTAGTCCCTCGGGTGTTGCAGTGGGGGCCTGAAGAGCAGCCTCCAGGTGGAGCGGGGAAAGGAGTGTGAGGAGCGGGTTCACGTTGTGTCCCAGCAAACCCGTGGAGGGTAAAGAAGCATGGTCTTATGGCTGCCCTTTCCACCCTGACTGTCGGGCCCCGAGCAGCACCTCCCAGGGGCCGCAGGGACTCCACTGACCCTCTAGAGGCGGTCGCGAGCTAGCCCAGAGAAGCAGCGTTCTATCTGTGCAGGTTGATGACACGGCTCTAACCTGAACTCTGGTGGCAGCGGTGCCTGCTGGCTCCAACGGGCCCCGTGGGGTCTGGGCATGGGGGAGGGTCTCCAGGCAGTGAGTGGCTCATCTTGACTGTTGGCCCATCACCAAGAGGCTCCCTGTACAGTGCACCTACCTGCACAGAGGAGATGATCCACTTAGCACCAGCTCCTCCCCCAGACAGCTGTCGGTAGACCTCTGTCCTGACCTTGCAGCACCCCCTTCTGGTTCAGGGCTGAGCTCCGCACATAGCTCGGCCTGGCTTGCATTACCCCTGCTGTGGAAGCCCTGGGCTTCTCCAAGCAACTGCACCTCACCATGCAACGTCTCTTGTGATGGGGGGTCTGAGGGGGATTTCCCGGGATTGACTCACGTGGGGACTTCTAACCTCACGGTGCCAAATTGAACAAGAGACCCATGCAAAGTGGTCTCGGAGCAGGGGGGTCCCTTCCTCTTCTCCCACCGGAGAGGACCTGGCGTACCATGTACGAGGCTGACGTCCGTTCAGGTGGAGCATGGGGAGGTTTGGGAGAAGGGGGCACGTTTCAGGACTCTCCCTGACCGCTCATGGAGATCTTCATCTAGCTTCTCCCCTGCTTCACCAGCCCCAGGTGGGCTGCTGGGCTCCGGCTGCCCCTGGCTGAGGTTAGGCTCGTGGTGGCAGTGGCCAGCTCTGTGGGGTTTAGCAGTTGAGCTTGTTTTTATTTGCTGTTAGTGATTTGTTTTTGTTTTTTTAAATCTCTTTTCTCCTCCATCCCTGCCCCCTTGCAGTTCCAGGGCTTTGTCACAGCAGAAGCTCCTCCAGCCGAGCGGCAGGGGACGATTGCCAGGGGATTACTGACAGGCCCACGCAGCGGGGAAGGCCGGCTTCCGCAGAGCATGAGGGAGGCTGCAGCTGAACGCCAGCGGGGGGTTCCTGAGAGCATGTGGAAGGGCTGAGCAGGAGCTGCGCCCACGGCCCGGGGGCGGGGGGGGGCCGCCGAGAGACCCCCTCCGAGCTGCAGCTGTTCCCGGGCCCTGCTCCAGATGTGGAGCTCCTCAAGAGCTCAGCTGTCTCCCAGGCAACCAGAGCCGGCGAGGCCCCCTCAGCTGCGAGGAGACGCTGATGGAAAGCAGCAGCCAGCCAGGTGCGGGCGAGGCGCGGCGGGAACCTGGCTCTAGCCCCCTGTGCAGAGTCCCCCTGAGATGCGCTTTTCTTCCCCCTCCTGGACAGAGTCGTGCAGCAGGTGACCGGCCGACAAGGGGCTAGACCCTGGGTCTGCGCGCACCAAGACTTGCTCCCTTCGTCCCCGGGCCAGCGGAGCTTGCAGGAGATGAGGAGTACGGCTCCCCTTTGGGGCCCAAGGCAGAGGGGAGCTGTTTGCCCACGAGAGACCAGGGCTCCTGTTGCTTGTTAATCCAGGGCTTGGGGATTGGCAGCCGGACTTGCAGCCGCTCCCTCGCTCCCCGCCTTGGCTTGGATCGGAGCATCTGGGACCCAGCTGGGCTCTGTGGCGTCCAGAGCCGTGACTGCACCTGCGGTGACTAAAGCGCCCCTGGGGAGCCGGACGCATCGCTGTGCCAATCTCCAGTGGATTTCCCCCCTGCCCTGTGCATTCCCCCAGCCTGCCCTATGCCCTTCTGCCGCTGCCACAGAGAGGGTGGGCAGCGTACTGTCGGCACAGGCCGGCTGGCACGTCAGCAGCCAGCCCAGTGGACCCGGTGACCCCGCCCCGGCAGGGTGGTCCTTTCCTCTCCCCCCTCCACCATGAAGTGCTCCCTGCGGTTCTGGTTCCTTTCGACCGCCTTCCTGCTAGTGTTCGTCATGTCGCTCCTCTTCACGTACTCACACCCCAGCATGGCCTACCTGGACCCCGACAGCCCGGGCGGCTTCCACCGGGTCAAGCTGGTGCCCGGCTACGCCGGCATGCAGCGCCTCCGTCAGGGCGGGCGCCTCGGGGAGGGGTGCGCCTGCCGCAGGTGCACGGAGGACGCAGGGGCCTTGGCGTGGTTCACCAGCCACTACGACAGCAACATCTCCCCAGTGTGGACCAAGGAGAACATGGACCTCCTGCCAGATGTTCAGAGGTGGTGGATGGTGAGTGAGCCCCTGCTAGGGGGCCGTGGGTCGGTGGATCTCAAGCACTCGCGCTGGGAGGGAGTCCCCTTTCTCCCCTCCTCCTTCTCTCCTTCGCCCACCCGGAGGCCGCACTGCTGCTGGGCAGGCCGCATTGCTTGGCCTCCCGGGAGGCCTGCTCGAATGCCTGACCCACTCCCCTCTAGGGGCCCAGAGCCTGCTGGCGGCCTAGGTCTAATCTGCAACGTGTCTCTGTGCAAATGGCCTGCCAGGCTCTCGGGGCCTCCCAATCAAACGGGCCCTGGCCGTCTGGCAATGAGATGAGCTCATGCTGGTGCTGAGCCCAACTGGCATCCTCCTAGCCCCGCTAATGAGGCAATCTCCCAGGCTGAGCGCTGCCTCCGTGACCCCTGTGCAGCCCCGTTGCCTTCCCTGGGGCTGGGTGCACTGAACAGAGGGTGGAGTTTGGGGAAGTTGGGGTGCTCCCGTGTCTAGCCTGCAGGGAGCAGTGCGGTCTAGTGGTTAGTGCACACAGCACAGCTGGGAGTTGGACCTGACCCTCCATTGCCCGCCTCTCATCAAGTCACTTTTGCCAGGAAGCACAGCTCTGCCGTTCGGTCCTGCCGGCACAGCTGTAAAATCACACCCCTGCGCATGCGGCAGCGGAGAATTGGGACCCCTGGGCTCCCATCCCAGCTCTGCCACTGACTTGCTCCCTAGCCTTGGGTGAGTCACTCTTCTGGCCTCTGTTTCCCCAACTTAAAATGCAGTGAACTGCACCTCACAGGGAGATGGATGTATTCCTGGAGGGGAGGGGACACCCCGAGAACGTCAGCTCGCGTGGGCTGAAGGCTCCGCCTCTCCCGGCCCCCAGTTCCTAGCATGTGCTGTCAGGGATAGCTCCCCTCTGCTCTGGAGACATGCATCCAGTCTCGTGTGCTTTAACTATGCAGCAAGTAAAGATCCCGTCTCCCTGTTACCCTGGATAGAGAATCCTGGCACGTTCCTGGCACTCATGCAGATGATGGGGGCTGTGGGAGCACCTGGTTAGGTGTGAGGCAGATGTCCTGAAACCCAATTAAGATGCCAGGGATTGCTGGGCATGGGGGGCAGTGAGGGGATCTCTGCTGCTGGTGTTGCTGCCTGTGCCCAGAGAGATTCTTTTCCGTGGGAAAGGCGATGCCAACGTGAAAACGAGGCTTTTTAGACCTTGCCTGTTGCCCGCAGCCGCCCTGCTGCTGGGTGCCATGTGCCACCGGCAAATTGGGGGCCCTGACACACAGATGCCTTGGTTCTGGGTTTCAAGCCAGCTGTCCAGCTTGCCGCCCGTCCAGATGCCCACATGCAGCTGCCCAGGCGGGGGGAGGGGAGCTGTCAGTTGCCAGCTTGTGCTTTTCATTCTTCCAGAAGTGCCAAGTGCGTGTAGCCATTGCCGAGTTGAGGGGGCTCGGTGCATCTAGGCCCCCATGGACCAAAAGTTTGTTGTGCCCAGAGCAGCCCGGCCAGCCTAGCTTGCAATGGGGCCTGGCGGCTACACCCCACTCCAGAAGGAAGGAGGCGTCAGCCTCCTACATCTCGGCCTGGCTGCTGTCTGGGAAGGGGCTGGCTTGTTTTGTGGGGGTGACCAGGTCTCTCTCCTGCTAGGCCTGTCCCCTGGCACCTGAGCTGTGCAGGACCCGGGGGTGGGGTTCCTGCTCTTCCCACTCGTCTCCTTGCCTGTACTGGGGGGGCGTGCCCTGCCCCTCCTGTCAGGGCCATTAGCTGATGTTCCAGGCTTAGAGGCCAAGAGGTGGCTTGGAGACAGAAGCCCCTTGCTTGCCCAATAGCTCTGGGTAATGAGCCCCGTCTGTCCATGGGCTCGCAGCCTTTGCTGCCGCTTGCTGCACGGCTCTGTGCCGAGCTTGCCAGGGCTGTGCGATGGAGAGGCCGCTTTTGCTTTGGCACAGCCTTGGCTGGCCCAGCTGAGGCCGAGCTAGCAGGAGAGTCTTAGCTCTCGTCCTTGGGATCTCCCACGTCCCTTCTGGGAGTCCACGAGAGCCCCTGTGCTCCCCGCCCGTCCCCGTCAGCTGTGATGGTGCGTGGGCTCTCGATCCGCCACGAGGGGCTCGTTCCGTCCCCCCGCTCTTCTTGCAGTTGAGCCCAATGCTGGCTCTGGGCCCCGAGAGCCCTGCTCCCGTGGCTTAGTGGTTTTAAAAAAAAAAAAAAAAAAAAGTGGATAAACTAATCTAGGCTCCTAACTGAGAAGTGGGCAAGCTCCGCCTACCCACCGGTACCGCTGCCTCCACCACTCTCCCTACGCTAGCCCTGGATTTGCGGTTGGCGAACGGGTAGGGCTGGGTGATGTTTTTCAGCTGAATGGTTTGTTTGCTGAAAAAGGACATATGGGGCTGACCCAAAGTATTGCTGAATTCCTGCCGAGTTCCCTGAATCGCTTCCACCAGACGGGAGAAGCTGGAACGTCTCCTTTGGCGAAATGTTTCCTTTGACCCCCGCATTTTAGTTTCAACTTTCAGGCATTTTGCCAACAGCAAGCAAGTCCCAAAACGGCTGGGGTGGTGAGCTTTAGCCCCGTGGGAAGGATACTCATCAGGGAGGGGGGATCTGGGTTCATGTGCCCCCCCCCCCACTGCCTGATGTGGAGAAGGGCTTTGAGGTTGGCTCTTCCCCACTGCAGCAGGGAGCCCTGGCCACTGGTCTATTCTGGGCTGGAGCTTTCTCAGGCTATCCCACTCTGTCTAAATTACTCACCTTGGTGTCCCGCATCCAAGGCGAGTGCCCTAATCCCCTGGACAATAGAGTCCTCCTCACTTGCCCTGGCACGGCTGGATGGTTCCTTGGAAATTTCGGTTAGCACTGACCCTCTTCACTCCAGCCCGTGTCTCCTGTGAACGGAGAGTGCCTCGGGATGGTTATTCGCCCAGCAGAATCTAGCCATGGGAGCAGGAGCATCGGGCGCTTTAAATATTGACGATTGCCCTGATGCAGTGTTACTCCTAGAGACAGTTCTCACACTGGGGTGGGGGGATGGGAATCGGGAGCTGCTCCACTGCAGTCACTGGCTCCCGTATGACCTAGCTGGTCCTGCAAACTGTTACCATCCGGGGGGTCTTCAGTGGCTGTTATAAAAGCCGACGATGCTCTTGGGCCAGGCCGATGGGTGGGAGCTCGGGAGAGCGTCCCTCTGCAGGGATGGGAGAGGTTGGGCTTGGAGCCATCGGCCGGCACAACCGCATGTTTCACCGCTGCCCTGTGGGGGGTCTCGGAGCCAGCACTCTGGCTCTCCGCACCAAGCTGCCCTTCCGCCCCCCGTTCTGTAGCCTGCTGCGTTCGGCTGCTGGGCAGAACAAGGCAGGTGCTTCATACGAGATGCTCTCAGGGCAACGTGGACTGAAATCACTGGCTGGGACCTGTGAGGACTCGCATCCCTGCAGTACCCGAGCCCCACAAACACTGAGTTCCTCCTTAACACCCCAGTAAAGCGCGATCCCCATTTTATAGCTGGAAACCAGTGGCACGGGGAGAAATAAGAGACTTGGCCAGGGTCAGCCAGGGAGTCTGTGGCAGAGCCAGGGAGCTGACCCCAGATCTGCAGAGTCCAAGCCTGGTGCCCTGTCCATTAGACCCTCCTGCCCTCCAGAGTGATTGTATTTTTAAGCAGCGTGGGCCCGCGTCCACTCGTGTGCGGATGTAACTCAAGAATAAGGAAGTGAGCGGAGTGTGAGTGAGAATTGGGTCCCTCATCGTCTCACTTGTCTCCGAAGCGCCAGGCAGGCTGACAGCACTATGTGAACCGTCCTTCTCGACGCTCTTCCGTCTGGCTGGCGATGGGTTTCATTACAACTTCCCCTGCAGTGCTGGCAAACCAGCCTGCTGTCACACCAGTGTGAAAGAGTCTGGCAGGGCAGTGCACTGGAAAGGGGGGTGACTTCATTAGGTCAGTTCTGCTGTCCCAGCGGGGACAAAACTGCAAGACGATGGGCTTAGAGACCAGGAGGAGAGCTCATGGGGGGGGGGGGGGGCAGATTATCCCATGGCTGCCCACCCCGGGGTCCCTGCAATTGCTGGAGATGGAACGTGGATTAGATGGGGTCTGGGTGTGATCCAGTCTGTCAGTTCTGGGTTGCTGTTTAATGGTGCCGAACAAAGAGCTTTCAAACATAAGAATATGGTCTGGAAGGGTCACAGACACCCCTAGAATACCATCCTGGTCGTAAGCTCCATCTTCAGAAGACAAACTCGACAAAACCACACCCCGCCTTCCCGCGTTACCAGGCCAAAATGTAAATGACACAGGGAAGGAAACCGCATAGTTAAAAATGCAAAGAATTTGAAACCTGATGCTGCTGGTTCTCCGAGACGCTTTTGTCTCAAAAGGATTCCGCTTAAATGCAAAGTCTTGCAGTCCGTTCAAAGCATTTAAGAGACCCGAGCTGCACATCGGGCATCATCTCAGCCAGGCCCAGCTCACGCTGGCTTCCCCAATTGCGAGAGAGACGCTGAGTGGGAGGAGCAGTGGCTGATGTGTGGCAGTCGTGTGCCAACTGCTTCGGCTTGTTATCCAGCCGGGGGTTGGACCCAGGCAGTGTGAGTAATCCCCTAGGGGCTATTTTTGGTGTGTGCCCTGGGGGCTGCAGCAAAGCCCACCTAATGCTGAAGCTGTGTTTCAGACTGGTGAGCCACTCATGGGATCAAACCATCCCAAGATCTTGCACGTTTGACCTTGTCTTTAAAGGCACAGGGGTTGCGGGGCGGGGCAGAAGTCTTGGGCCCAGACTGAAAATGTGTCGCTGTTCCTTTAACACAGGGGTGGGCAAACTACGGCCCGCGGGCTGGATCTGGCCCTCAAGCTCCCGCTGGGGAGCAGGATCTGGGGCTTGCCCCACTCTGGTGCTCCAGCCAGGGAGCAGGGGTGGGGGCCGCTCCACTCGGCTCCCGGAAACAGTGGCATGTCCCCCCTCTGGCTCCTACGCGTAGGGGTAGCCAGGGGGCTCCACTCTGCACACTGCCCCCATCCCAAGCGCTGCCCTCGCAACTCCCATTGGCCAGGAACCACAGCCAATGGGAGCTGCAGGCAGGGCCAGCTCCAGGATTTTTGCCACCCCAAGCAGCAAAAAGAAAAAAAAAAAAAAAAAAGCCGCGATTGTGATCTGCAGCACTTCGGCGGCAGCTCTACCGCCGCCACTTCATTCTTCGGCGGCAGGTCCTTCACTCCGAGAGGGAGCGAGGGACCCATCGCCGAATTGCTGCTGAAGAGCTGGACGTGCCGCCCCTCTCCATTGGCCGCCCCAAGCACCTGCTTGCTCAGCTGGTGCCTGGAGCCAGCCTTGGCTGCAGGGGTGGTGCCTGTGGACAGGGCAGCGTGCAGAGCTGCCTGGACGTGCCTCTGTGTAGGAGCCAGAGAAGGGACATGCCGCTACTTTCAGGAGTCACTTGGGTTAAGCGCTGCCTGGAACCTGCACCCCTGAGCCTCCCCCCGCGGCCCAACCCTCTGCCCCAGACCTGATTCCCCCTCCTGCCCTCTGAACCCCTCGATTCCAGCCCGGAGCCCCCTTCTGCACCCCAAACCTCTCGGCTCCAGCCCCAGTCCAGAGCCCCCTCCTGCACCCTGAACTCCTCATTTCTGGCCCCACCCTGGAGCCCACACCCCCAACCAGAGCCTGCACCCCAACCCCAATTTGTGAGCGTTCATGGCCTGCCATACAATTTCTATTCCCAGATGTGGCCCTTGGGCCAAAAAGTTTGCCCAGCCCTGCTTTAACATCTTGCCCCTTCCTTTCTCCTCCGATTTTCCCCCCCCCCCACCACTGTGGGTCTCCGGTCCTGTCCCAGGAGCGTTGTTCATGCTGCTCCCGTGCCCACAGGAGCTTGCTGGTAAGGCCGGCCCCATCTCCTCCTTTGCCCAGTGCCCCAGGAGCGGCTGCCAGTCGGAGGCCGATGGGCGCAGTCTGAGCAGTGCCTGGCAGCAGGACTGTCTAGCCCAGGTGGGTGGCTGGGGCTGGGTGCCATGGAGATGGGTGCTATAGAAACCTGACGTCTCACTGGCCCTGGTGTGTCTCTGCAGATGCTGCAGCCCCAGTTCAAGTCCCACAACACTAATGAAGTCCTGGGCAAGCTCTTCCAGATCGTGCCGGGTGAGAATCCCTACGGCTCCCGCGACCCCAGGAAGTGCCGGCGCTGCGCTGTGGTGGGCAACTCGGGCAACCTGCGCGGCTCTGGCTACGGGCGAGAGATCGACGGGCACAACTTCATCATGAGGTGGGTGGCCGGCGCCGCTGGGGAGGGGGTGCGGCTGGCTCCCGTGGGGCGGCAAGCTGCGGACGGAGGCACAATCTGAGCGCCGGGACGGCTTTCGCGTTGGATCATGTCTGAGCAAAGTAGGTGAAAGCGCTTTGTCCGCACGTGCTGCTCTTGCCTGCATTTCAGAGCAGCTTCCCGCCCCTCCAAGTCCTCAGAGGGCGGCACCTCTCTCGGGCCTGGCTCTGTGCAGGCTGGGTCCTGTCTCCGCCGCCCTCCCCAGGCCGGGGCTTCTCGTTTCATTAACTCCAGTCTCGAGGAAGTGGCTGCTGGGCAGGGGAAGAGCTGTCGTGTCCCTGGGGAGCGGCTGTCTGTGACGAACACAGGACAGCCAGGCTGGGACCTGCCCTGGAAAGCAGGGAGTGGGGTGTGCAGAGAGGCAGCTGCCGTGTTTAGCACATGCAGCGTCAGGTCGCAGCCTCCCTGGGTATGTCTACACTGCACACTGAGCCTGGGCTGTGACTCAGGTTTGAGCCCACAGCCCCTTCCATCCACACACGAATCACAGGCCATAGGAGCGTGCCAGGAGGTGAGTCAGAGCCCGAGTCCTGCTGTGATTTGGTCCAAGCCCTGTTCTGTAGCGTGGCTGCAGGCCCGAGCCGGGGGTCTCAGCATGACGGAGAGAGCCGCGTCCAGCAGCTGTCAGCCCAGGGTCACAACCTGGGAAACGCCAGCTCCACAAGCCCAGGTGTGGGGCCAGGGCTGAGTCCCGAGCCCAGCAGCTCCAAGGGAAGGCGGCTGCTCCTCGCTGTCAGCCCAACTGGGAGGCTCAAGCCAAGGACTCAGGCCTTGGTTAGTAAATGGCGGTGGTGGGAGGAACAAACCTTCTCCATTCTTTTAAAGACCTTTCTGTTTCCGATCATTGAAACAGTGGAACGATAAAATCTCTGTGTACCCAGCTTCCCCATGGCCGCCCCCAGTGGGGTGGGGTGGGAAGGCAGGTTTCCCAGCATGCTTTGGTGGCACAGTGCAGGCGCAGGGAGGAAAGAGTCGGCTACTTGCAATGTTCAGGATCACCAGTAGAGACGCGTCCAGGGTTCGAGATCCACGCCAAGCTGAGCTGAGTGCCGAAATCACAGGCGGAGATCCCCTGGCCAGGGCGGTGCAGGAGGCCGCTGGCTGATCTGGGACTGGCTCATCCACCTTCATGGTGAGGTCTCCCACCTCCTTCCTTCTTGATTCCCCGCCGCAATGCCCATTTCTGCACTAGAGGGACCAGGGATCCCTCACTTGCTGTGCGTGGCAGCACTGGTGGGGGCTGCGGGGTAGACAGGGGTTGGGTGTTTTGGCCTCCAGGGTGTTTAGCCCTGCTGGGAGGACCTTCCTTCCATCCGGCCTTCGCTTCCCAGCCCAGCTGCCACCTGAGACAGCTCTGCTCTCTGATCCACGCTCTTTGCTCCAAAAATCAGAACGGCCGGGTGCAATTGCCCACACAGGCCCAAGAGCCCTTTGACTCTCTGGGGGATGGGTTCAGATCTTCTGAATCACCTGGGGAGCACAAGTCCTGGTGGAGCTGGTGTTCCTAAGTCAGTTGGACCCTTTTGAAGACCCCACTGCTGCGCACCCCCCTCTGCATGCTGGTTTCCCCTCTCGGGAAGCCCGAAGGCCTCTTACCAAGAGCTTTGGTGGAATGGTCCAGGTGGATCAGCCACTCGCTGTCCGTTTTCATCAGTGTCCTTGTGCTGGTCACTAGATGACCCTGAGCAGTAGCTAGAATGTCTGGCTGTTCCCCTGCCCTTGTCAGACACCTCGACACCCTCCTTCCTTCCCCGCGCCCTTTCCCCAACCCCTTCCCTGGCCAGGCCTGGCTCCGCACCATGGCGTAGCTAGGGCCGCATCACTGGCCCTGTCATAGACTCTCCTCCCCGCTTCCCTTCGCAGCTAGCAGGAGGAACGCCCACTTGTCGTAAGCTGGCCAGCGGTTCATCTGGATGCAGCCCGGTTGCCTTTGCTGTCTTACCGCTGTGATCGCTCCTCCTGGCTTTGTCCTCTGCCTGCTGGAGCTCACCCTCCGACACAGGAGTCCATAAATCCGGGCCCTGTGGTTGCTGGCACGCAGAGGGTTGTGTTTGTGCAGAGGCTGGATTCTGGGGGCCCTGGGACTGCACTGGATCAGGGAGGGTATATTTGGGCTGGGGTCTCCTATATGCAGGAGGGAGGCCCTTGGGGACCGGCTTCCCACGTGGAGTTGCTGCTCTGCCAGGGAAGTGGGGGGCAGGAGAAGATGTCGCCCTGACTCTGAGTGGGGCTGGGAACATTCAGCTGCAGGGAGAGGTCCCTGTCTAAGTTAATGCTGACTCAGGGTTCTCAAAAACACTGGCGCTTCGCAGCCATGGGGAATTATGGCTCCAAAAGTATCCGAACCCAGGTGAGGGCTTTGAGACCAATCCGGGCTCCTTGGATCACGTGGGAGGCCACCCCTGTGCCTCCAGGCTCCTCTGCAGCAAGCGTCGGGTGCTAGGCACTGAGATTGTGCAGTGTCATTTTCTGGGAATAACTTCTGAAGTAGGGCTGTGATCAGGAATGTGCCTCTCCCCCAAATGCCAGCCCAGTCTTGCAGCGGAGAGTCGGCCTGGATAACGTCCCATCGATCTGCCTCCGTGCAGAGGCTTACCCAGCCTCACTGACCAGAATCAGCCCTCGCTGTGTGCATTGCTCTACCCGCTCTTAGGCAGGTTGTTGCCAGCCCGGCATGCTCTGTCCTGTGGCAGCTGCCTCTGAGTGGCGCTGCGCCGCACGTGTAAAGGTTCGTGGAGTCCCCAGGAGCCTTTGGGATGGAAGGTGCTGTAGAAATGCCTGGCTGCTGTTTGCTTTCCCTCTGACTTGCAGACGCTGTTCGCTCACCTACGCTGGAACAAAACTCGCTCGAACTGCCAGCTCAGCTTGGGGTCTGAAAATCAAACTGTTCTTCCTGCCCCGTACGTAGGGTCCTACCAAGTTCCCAGCCATGAAAAACGCATCGCAGACCATGAAATCTGCTCTCCCCCGGGAAACCTGGTCTCTTGTTGCTTTTATCTGATACTATACCGATTTCACGGGGGAGACCAGCCTTTCTCAAATTGGGGGTCCTGAGCCAAACGGCAGTTGCAGGGGGGTTGCAAGGTTATTTTGGGGGGGGGTGGTATTGCCACCCTTACTTCTGCGCTGCCTTCAGAGCTGGGCGGCCGCAGGGCGGCGGCTGTTGGGTGCTGCTTTCAGAGCTGGCGCCAGGCTAACAGCTGCTGCTCTGTGGCTGCCCAGCTCTGAAGGCAGCACCCCCGTCAGCAGCAGCGCAGAAGTAAGGGTAGCAGTCCCCCCCCCCCCAACAATAACCTTGTGATCCCCCCACAACTCCTTTTTGGGTCAGGACTCCTACAGCTACAACCCCGTGACATTTTAGATTTTAAATAGCTGAAATCATGAAACTTATGATTTTTTAAAAAAAATCCTACAGCCGTGAAATTGACCAAAATGGACCGTGAATTTGGTAGGGCCCTGCCCATACATAGCTAGCCGAGAGCGGGGCCGGAGCCGAATGCAGCAGCTGCTGCAGGAGGCAGGAATTGGTCCAGCTCCACCTTCGCTGCAGTCTGACTGCCCCAGCGGAATTGTATCGATCCTTCCGTTAGGACGTTGCTCCAGAAACCAGCTCCTGACGCTGACAAACTCCTCTATTGCTGCCCTGTCTCTAATCGCCCAGCCTCAGGGAAGCTCACGGAGAACGTTCTCCAGGCCGGCCTGTGTGTCCCCCGCAATGGCTCGATCAGGGGTCCGTGCTAACCCCTGTCACCGTGCCAGCAGCCTCTGGCACTGTTTGTTTGGGGGGCAGTGGTTACTGGCCTGTGGATCGCAGTCAGAACTGTCCATAGCTGTTCATTATCTGAGCACTGCCCCGTCCTGGGCACAAAATGAGCCAGGCCTGCTGCACGGAAAGCGGTCGTGTCATTAAAGCCTGCATCGCCAGGCAGCAGCACCAGGGGCTAGCGGGAGGCTGCACAGGCACCTGTAATTGGGGTGTTTCCTGTCGTGTGTGTGTGTGTAATAGAACATTTATAGGGTTCGTCACGTTCCATCGGTCTGTGACTTGGGGACAGTTGCACCCTGGAAAGGATGCTCACTACTGAGGCCGCAAGCCAGGCCAGAAATGCGTGCAGCCGGGACTTCTCCCGAAACCGGCTCCGTGTCCAATTCCTGCTTCACTGCTGCCACATAGTGGTGAAATGCAGCTTGGACTTCGGGTGATGTGGTACAGTGCAGCAAGGAGCTCTGGATGGTGGAAGAGAGCAAAGTCACAAGAAAAACGTGACGTCATGACTGCTAATGGGAAGAGCCATTGAGTTCCTATATTAATAGCATTGACGGCCAGAAGGGACCATTAGATCAGCTAGATCACAGGCCATTACATTGCACCCAGATAGCCCTGTATGAAACCCCATAACTTGACTTTGATGAGATCTTCCTGAAAGGAATCCAGCCTTGATCTGAAGGCATCAAGAGATGGAGAACCCACTGCTACCAGCTCGTCACCCTGACTGGGAACAATTTGTGCCTAATTTCTGTCTGGCTTCAGCTTCCAGCCAGTGGTTCTCGTTCGGTCTTTCTCCTCTTGATTAAAGACCCTGTTAGCACCAGGGATGTTCTCTCCGTGAAGGTACCTGCACGCTAATCTAGTCACCTTGCAATCGGCCTTTTGACGAGCTGAACAGACAGAGCTAACTCTCTCGCTCTACGGTGTCTTCTCCAGCTCTTTTTCTGCATCCTCTGCCATTTTTCAACATCCTTTTTAAAACGTGGACCCAAGAACTGGACGCATGATTCCAGTATCAGTCCTATCAATGCCATGTTCCGAGGTAAAATCACCACCTTGCTCCAACCCACTACTTCCCTGCTTGTACATCCAAGGATCATGCGAGCCTTCTTGGCCACAGCATCACACGAGAGCTCATGTGGCCCCTAAATCTTTCAGTCACTGCTTTCTAGGGCACAGTCTCCCATCTGGCTTCCTTGCAGTCCTGGCCCTCGGTGTATAACTTTGCATTTGGGTGTATTTACCACATTTTGTTTGACTGGGGCCATCTTCCCAAGGGTTCAGATCGCTCTGTAGGCCTTCCCTGCCCTGCCCTCATTTAGAACTCAGCCAGTCTTTGTGGGGAATTTTAAATTCCCAGGGTCACTTCCCCTGGCCCGTAGAGCCAGTCTGCACTGGGGAATACTGGGAGTTGGGAAACGCGTTCCCTGGGGCTGGGTCTCTTGCTCATCCCACTGAAGCATCTAGCACAGGCTGCTCTCCACTGGGATGGATCCCTGGCCTGGTCCGGTCTGGCAGGGCCTGTTCCTAGAACTTGCTGAGTTTGGGGTCCCTCTGGGCCAGGTGCTGTACAAACACCGCCCGTGAGCTAGTCCCTGCCCCCAAGTGGAAATCCATGGCTTTAAAAAGCAGCGTTCCCGTGCGGCGTTGGGTACATGTTTGCTGGGCTGCAGTCCTGCTTCTGTCTGTCCCACTGACACTGTTACAGCTACAGCTAAGGGCTGGCTGCTCAGCTCCCCAAACTCCCGGGGATGTTCAAAGGCTGCTGTGGGTGTTTGGCATGGCTGCAGCTCGGGCCCTGGCTGTGCGCCTGAGCGGAGCAGGTGGAGGTGTGCTGGCTCGGGACGGTGCAGTTCTGAACCCTGCAGGACCATAGCTGGGATGTCTTTAAAAAAAGTCTTTAAAGAGAAGAGGAGACAGCCTCAAATAAATGCAGAGCCCTCAATGAATGCAGCACGGCGGCTGGAGACTGACCAGCGGGGGAGGGAATGGAAAGGGTTCCTTGCATTGATTACGAAGCACATACACAGTGTACCTAGGGCAGCAATCCTGCTTCAGCTATGTGTCTAACCAAGCCAATTGTTCTGTGCAAATGACCTGACGGTCACGAGACGGTTGCTCTCTCTGCAGAATGAACCAGGCCCCCACGGTGGGGTTTGAAGCCGACGTCGGGGGCAGGACCACCCATCACTTCATGTACCCAGAGAGTGCCAAGAACCTGCCTGCCAACGTCAGCTTCGTGCTGGTGCCCTTCAAAGCCCTGGACCTGCTGTGGATCACGAGTGCCCTGTCGACCGGGCAGATCAGATTGTGAGTAGCCGGCGAGGCTGCGGGAAGAAACGGTCCTCCTGCCTGGCCTTTGACTGGCAAGCTCTGAGATGCTGTGTGCCAACCCCTCTGGCGCCACGCGGGGGACACAGAGCCTGTCCCCATTGGCTGCTGGCTCCCAGTGCAGGTCTGGGAATGAACAGAAGCCACCATCTCCTGATGGCTTCTGCTCAGAGTCCGATCCTGCACCACTGAAAGCCAGTAGTGAATGTTGCTATGGATTCCTTGGGCAAAGGATCAGGCCCTAAATGAGGCTCTCGTTCAGCTCTCTGTGGTATTCAGAAGTGCCCAGGGCACTCCCCAAGTGGCAGCCCCTTGAGGTGCGGGAGGAGACTTGCTACTAGGACGTAGTGCATCCGAAGCTGGCCAGGCCCTGCTCCATGCTCGGAACGGGGGACTTAGATCTGCGGGGCTAGTAGCGTTCGCCAGAGGAAGGCAGGAGGGCGGAGTGGGCGAGAGCCGGTGGCTTGACTGGGAGCCAGACTGGCATGGAGAGAATTACAGCATCTGCCTACTTAATTTGGGGCACCAGGCCACTGGACAGTCCTTTAACGCCTACTGTGCGAACGGGGCCCTGGAGAGACTCTGAGCAGCTCTTCTTCCACCCATGGGCTTGTCTCTCCCCGTCAAGCTTGTTTAATGCTGAGCAGAGCATGCGCTCGCGAGTGTTGCAGTAACACCCGCCTGCCACCCCCTGCAGATGCCCGCACGGGCTGGTAACTCGCCCTCGCTGCTCTACCCACAGAATGAATTGGCGCCATTCCTAATGCAGGGAGGGAAGGAAGGGATCACTTGCAGAGGGCCTCCCCACTGCTGCCCTCCAGGGGAAAGGTGTGGTACTGCCTGAGGTACCTAAGTATTCGGAAGGGCACCTCCTTCTAACACTATCCCATAATACTAGAATGAGAAGCCATTGCCAAGGTGACTGGAAGGTAAATGCAGGGAAAATAAAAGGAAATGGGGCGGGGGGGGGGGGAATTGCGTAATCTCTCCGGGCCTCTGTTTCCCCATCTGTAAAGGGGCGGGGGTCTCTCTCTCCCCCCCCCCCCCAGCGGGCCCCAGCTGCTGGGCAGGGAGGGGGGAGTGCATTGGCAGTTCCCCCTCACCACCCGGCAGAAGGGGACCTCGGCAGGCCTGGATCCCCTGTTTCAAAAGTCCCAATTCAGAATGGTACTTTAAGCTGAGCATTGCTCCTGATGTCAGTGGGACCAGGCTGCAGGACCCTCCTGAATCGGGCCGCAAGTGACCGACCTCTCCCCTGCTGAGTGTCCCCTCTCATGATAACGCCTTGTGGAGTGCTGGGTGGCCTTGGAGATAACCTGCCTCTCTGCTATTCCAGCACGTATGCGCCTGTGAAGCCCTTCCTTCGCGTGGACAAGGAGAAGGTAAGGCTGGCTCCAGGCTCCCTTTCCTAGGCCAGCCCTGACTGTAGGGGGGCTACAGAACACCCTGCTCAGCATCCGCTGGCTAGAGAAACCCCCACTCCTGTCCCCTCTGAAGCATTTCCTTTAACTCTGCCTTGGCACTTCAGCACTGAGCGCGTGGGCAACTGTTCCAGCCCTGGCTAGAAAATGAATGTCTTTGTCCAACAGCTTCATCCCTAGCACAGACAAGGCTGCGGGGGCTCTGGGGTAGCTAGAAGCCAGTGAACGTTGCTGTATCTTCCCGACGAGGGGTACCGTGAACTTCTCAGACTCTTCGCTTCTTGTGGTTCGGGGGTTGCCTTCTTCCAAAGGTCGCACCATGTTCTGCTGGTCCCACAGCTGATCTTGCATTCAGTTGTGTCCCCATGAGGGGGGTGGCCTGGAGCTGGTCGGTACTGGGAGAGAGCACCAGATTCCCGCACAACCAAGCAATGTGGGACTGACTTTGCAATGCCCAAATTAGAAGAATGTTTCTGACCATTAGAGGAGGGAGGTTCTAGACCAGCCTACAGTCCTGAGCTACTTGTTCATGTGCTTCTCCCCTCCCTGTGTTTAGTTTCGGGGAGCATTTACACAGCCTGACCTCTGGACCTCGGCTTTCTTCCAGGTGCAGATCTACAACCCAGCCTTCTTCAAATACATTCACGACAGGTGGACCGAGCACCACGGGCGATACCCCTCCACGGGGATGCTAGTGCTGTTCTTCGCGCTTCATGTTTGCGATGAGGTGGGTTCAGGAATGGTTGGTAAGGCCGCCAGGGCAGAGCCAGAGATCTGGGGTTCCATGGGACGTGCCCTCCCCTGCACTCGCCTCCTCACCACGCTGGCAAGAGACGCACTGGCCAGTAACACTCAGTCCTAGCCAGCTTCATGCAGCTGGTACCATGCCTAGCATTCCTGCACGGGAGCACAGCATTGCCGAAGTCTGCCCACGGTTGCCAATGGCGACTGTCTCCTAGACAGCAGTTTGCTGCTACTGTCTATCCATCTCGTGCTGAAATGGCCTGAAAAAGCCAATCCAAGTCCTTGCAGGTTTCTTACTCTGGGAAAAGCGTCGGTTCTCTCTGGGAGTGGTGGTGATTTGCCAGGAGTGGTGGCAGGGCATCCTAGGCTGGGCTGGGCTAAGGGTTCTGCTTTGTGCTTTGGACTCGGGTAGCTTCTTCACGGGGTTTATTTGAAGCCCACTGTGCCGCTTGGTACCTTTCCCCAGCCGTCCCTTAGAATCTCTTCGTTCAGGCAAAATACAGCCAAAAACAGTTGTCTTTCCGAGATCCCACGTCAGACGGGGTCATTGTGATCATCTAGTCCGACCTCCTGCATGACCCAGGCCAGAGACCTTCCTTCCCCTCCCCCCAGTGTTACGTAACACGCTGGTGCCCATACACTGTGACCCAATCTTAATTCCAGCCCACTCCTCACCAAACTAGAGCATGAGGCCGTGCTCTTGACCTGCCTAGCACATCCGGGGTTGTGGGATCAACTTCTGTCTGTCCGATGGACCGCACCCATCTCAGTATGACGACTCCTAATGCCTGGGCTCCAGATTGGTGCGCAGAAAGGGTTCCTTGAGCAGACTGCTGTAATGTACCCTGTTATACCAGAGTGCAGGATTTCCCAGGCTGGAGCCTTGGCTAATGCCTGATGTCAGAGGCAGGCAGAAAAACCCACAATGCACCTTCCTGCCCTGTGCTGCTTCCTGCCCAGAAGCAGCGTCTCCACCTGCCAAGCTCTGATGCTCTTGATGTAATTGCTGTTCCCCCTCTCTGGCTGCAGGTGAATGTCTTTGGATTCGGGGCAGACAGCCGGGGCAACTGGCACCATTACTGGGAGAACAATCGCTATGCAGGGGAGTTCCGGAAGACCGGGGTGCATGATGCGGACTTTGAGGCGCACATAATTGACATGCTGGCGAAAACCAGCAAGATCCAAGTTTACCGCGGCAACTGACGCTCTGGGCTCTGTCCTCTAGCTTTTATTTCAGAATCAGGTTTCAAGAGACGGATCGCTGTCGCTGGCCTCGCTGTGACAGATCCCCGACCAATCACAATGAGCTACAGGGTTCGGTCTGTGACCCCACCTGACCAGTGGCCAAGTGGGGGTACTTGGTTCTGCCGGCCAATCATGTTTAGAGAGAAAAGGAAACTTCTTTTTGTTTAAAAGTTTCGGATGAAAAGGATTTACAAGGAAAACCGGCCCCTGGTTATGTTGGAGGCTTCCAGCCCGGTTCGCCTCATGGTCAAACCAAATGCTGCTCTTTTTTTAAAACCAATCATAACTTCAGAACAAAGCCCAACCAATCGTGGCCACAGGCCGAAGGCAAAGCTGCATGTTTCGACCAATCTCCCAGTGGAATGACACTAGCCTGTGAGTTTCAGCCCTGGCTGACCCAATGGAGTGGGGTGGTCTTTACACGAGCCGCCCCATTCTGAGCCCAGCCGGAAGAAGCTTGGAAACACCCGGGTGAACGTCTCCTTTTTTTAACGTTCTTGGAGCCTGGCAATCGCTCTCCCAGAGGAGGCTCCAGTGTCTCTTTATTTTGTACAATCTGGTTCAAAATGCTGACCAGACAATCAGTTCCTTTCGGGTGTGGGCACAATCGGTGACTGGGAAAGTTCCAGCTTGGCAAAGGGAGGGGATGGGGGAGTAGAGGAAGGGGTGTGGGGCGGTTCTTGGCTTTTTGACAGCCAGCTGGGTCCAAACCATTAGGAATGGAGCCTGCTGAGAAGAGTTCTTGCTGAGCAGAGGATTTTAAAGCCATTGGAAACATCAAGAGGGAGAAGCAGCATCTGGGTGCTTCTGATGTAGGGTCTTGGCAGACTGGAAGCTTCTGAGACTGACCAGTGGTTAACGCTGGTTGGGAGCTAGTCTCAATAAGTGGGAGGAACGGAGAGGAGGGGGAACCTCCATTGAAAGTCTGGTGTCTGCCTTTTTACTCCCGTGAGAAGGGGCTGTGTCTTGCTCTAGGACTGACTGATAGGACCGAATGAAGAGAAGCCATGCCAAAGGCAGCTAAGAAGTCTGCAGAACCTGTGGCTTAGACCCCTTCCCCATCTCCATCCCAATCCCACCTGGGTTTGGAGAGGGAAGGGGGAATTCTCTAGTCTAGTCTAGTCTAGAACCACAATCTACCTCCCCACCCCAGTCCCTCCCCCGCAAATGTTGCCTCCATTATCTCTTCCACCAGAGCGTGTTCTTGCAACAAACTGTCCTTGTAAGAGTCGTGGCTTCTTGCAAAGGCAAGTTCTGATGACTGGGAAGGGTGGCCCGCGGCTGGGTAAGGTCCTGCTTTTCCAGGTTCATTGTAAATTTCCCCGCTCATCCTCACCTCTGAATTGAGCTGCGGTAGCAACTAGCCATTTAGCTGGAAGTTGCCAGGCTTTGGTGAAGGGATTGTCCTAGCTGTTAGACCGCTGATCTCACTGCTGATGTTACGGGCAGAGCCTCTCCTCTCTCTAGTGGGCTGCTTCTCAGCATTCCAGATGCTAATTTTCCCCTGCAAAGAGACAGCTGGGGCAGCTAGTGAGAGTTGGCCTGTGGGCATCAAAGGAAGACTTGAAAGGAGAGAGGTGGGGAGCAGGGAGGATGGATTTGTAGAGAACTTGCCAGGAAGGTACCCGCTGAAAGCTCTCTGAATCAAGGTAGGGGACTGTCCTTGATGGAGATCCCAACAGTGTTTGGCCTGGGGGTGCTTCTGCACACTAGATAAAGGGGAAAAAATGGATTTCCTTTCTGCTACTAGATGAAAGAGCAAATTGTAGAACACTTAGAACTTGGGTGAATGAAGTGTGTTTAAAAATGAAAAACTAAATCTAGACAGCCCAAATCCTGAAGCGCTTGCCCAGTTTTTAATCATGAAGGACCTCTAGGATTTGACTCCTCCATGGACTAATTGCCTTTGGGCAGGAGGCTGAGTTAAGGGTAACGGGAAAGGCTTCTCTGAAATCTTATAACCACTGGAAGGAGTATCTCATTTCCGCTGACTTTCACAGACTCCCTTTTGCAAGCTGAGACCTCTCTGCCACCCTTAACTCTTCTCACCCAATAGGGATGTCCTGCCCTTCCTGTGCATTCATTTTAGCTTGGCTTGGACCATGCCACTGGATTGGAACCCAACCTAAGCCAGTCCCTGCTTTGCACTGGGAACTATCATCTCCTCTGCCTTCGTGGGGTTTACACAGTCAAGTGCGAGCTCCTGGCCTAGTGGTAGGATGCAAAGAGAGAGTGAAATAACCTCATCCAACTACAGAGGTTTGTTTGGTGGGATTGGTCCAAACTGGGGTGTGTTCCATTAGGGGGCAAAGCCTGCAGCTATGAAATGCTCTCAGAGGTATTAGTGAAATCGAAGGAGAACGGATTCTTATTTCTTGCTTGGTGGGGTTTTCAGGTAGGTATTTGATGGACTAAATAAAATGCAATCATGCCAAACAGTATTGAATAGAATAATTTCTTCCGGTTTGTATCCTCGTTGGATTGTGTGGTATTGGGAGACACAGGGCCCAGAGCGGCCAGGTCTCCTTTTTGCAATAGTTATTTAAAGAAATTAGGATGGGGAAAGGGGGTTCTTTTGGTATCTGTGACTTTTCTGTATGGCAATCTCTCCCGTTTTGAGGTTTCTTCTGCAGTTGTGAAATGAATGTCCTGGGGCCTATTACAGCAGCCAGACAGATGGCTCTCGTTTTCAGTCTACAGGGCTCTAAAGAAGTGAGGTGGATGAAGGTCTGAGGCTGTTTTTTTAAAACGAAAGGTCTGCTTGTGATGTCATGCGATCACATGACCTGCTTGCCAAGCAGTCATTTTGGATAATCCAGGCCAAAAGAAGTAACTCCATAGTAGTGACCCTCTGAGGCTTGTAATAGTGTATTGGAAACCAAAAGTCAGCAAGTCCTTGCATGCTGGGGAGCTTGATAGGACAGTGAAACCTGTGTTCTTTCTGCACCGCTCTCTTCTTGGGAACCAGGGGAGGGAGAAGTGGTTTAGTGCAAGCCCACTCTCCGCTATCTTTTTTTTTTTTTTTTTAAGAAATAAAAAACAAACCATGAGCAACAGAGTGCCTTGAATCACATACTGTCTGTCACACTGGACTCCACCCACTGACCCTGCTGTGTCTGGGGTTCACCAACCATGCCAGGATGTCCATGTCCTCTGCTTTCAGTGGCAGGCTTGGCTGCTTCCTTCATTGTTTCCCTGCCGCCATGTTAAAAACCAGTCTGAGCGAGGTGCTGGGGTTAGCTGAAAAACGCCACTCCTGGGGAGAGCAGAGATGCTGCCAGATGCCGCCTTTTCTGGAGCTGCTGCTGCTCTTGGTGCTGGCTGGTGCAACGGGATGGGAGAAGCACCTGGTTAAAAATCCAGTTGCTGTCTTTGGAAGGGCTGGTCTCCCTCCTGGCTGATGGGCAGAGGCGGGACTGGCTTGACAGTCAAGGAGTGACAGGAGCCACCCCACCAACCATGTGGTCTCGAATCCAAGAGCCAGTCTGGCGGCTTGGTCTCCTGCAAAGCGCACACTGCCCAGCCGGAGGAGGAGTGATTCCATTTTTCCGTGAGTTCACCCGGCTACAAGGACTTGCTAACACTTCTTTCCTTAGCAGCCTGGCCAACAAACACCTGCATGAGCATGCTGCAACCCACCCCCGCGGAAATGGGAATGTGGGGTGCGTTGTCTACAAATACCACTGTACTGTACATAGAGGAAACTACACAGAGGCTATGGGCAAGGGGCACTGGTGCCTTCCAGCATGGAGCAGAGACGAGCGGAACCAGCTTGGACTCAGCTGAGACTGTCCCAGTTTATCTCCATCACCATCAAAACAGTTCAGAAATCGCTCTGCACTCAGAGTCGGGGCAGTCCTGACGTGCGGGGAGCTGCAGAGAGCAAGTTTGTCAATTCAGGGCTGGTCCAGGATGGTTCAGTCCTGAGGAACTTTGAAAGACAACCCAAGGGCCCAATTCTGCATGGATTCCTTCTGCACATGTGCAGGTTCCTGCAGCTGCATGGCTCCATTCGAGTCAGTGGGGCTATTCACGTGCATCTCTGGTGGACTGGGGCCCCAAATGCTCACACCAACTGGAGAAATGGAGGGTTCCTCTGTGGTGCACCTATGGGTCCTGTGGTATCCTACTGAATTTACAGTCCTCTGCCGGATGCCTGGCACTGCCGGGCTCTCTGTAAAGGTGACTCATGGTCCACCCCTGTCTTCACCCACCCTTCCTATAAACCAGTCCGAAGAGCAGCTTGCCAGCCTTCCCCATAGCCTCTGTGTACTTTGCTACTTCGACACACGACTGTCTTAAAACTATTTTTTTTGTTAATAAAAGGATTAATCTGAAGCGTTCTGTTCCTCTCCTTCTGTTGTAAGCAGCCTGCTCTCCCCTGCCCTTTGGTTTCAGTATTATGCGCACTTTTACTGTATCGGAGGGGTTGGTTTTCTTTCATGTGCCACAGTTGGAAAAATGGGGTTTATTTTATGTTGTACAAAATAAAATCTGTATCTGTTCCTTCTCCTGGTGTGTGTGTATCTTAGGCCTCTAGTGTTGTATGGTATTTCATCTGGAGATGAGCAGTAGCTGGAAGTCACTACAGTCTAATGAGGAAAGATGGTCAGATTGGCCAAAGCTCTGATTTCACGCTAGCCTCCTCTGGTCCATCTGCTGGGTAGGGCCTGAGAACCCCGCCTTACCAGACGCCATGCAAAGCATTACATACGTTCATTTCTACCCAGTATAGAGTGTCACAAGTTCTTGTTGCACACACCTAAACTATCCTGTCATAACACCGGCTAGGTCGGCCATTCCAATTCTTGTAATAAACGTACGCTACTTCAACAATACAGAGTATGAGGAAATACATCTAGGGCTCTGTTCTAATCTATTTTGGGATTAGATTCCTTTTGAAATGGTTACTGCACATTTAATGAATAACATACATTCAACAGTTTTCATTCAATAATCTGGTTTCTTTTTATAAGGCCAAGTGTGCTGATAACGTTGTCCATAACACAAACGCTATTCAGACTGGAAATAATTTTCCATAGGACCCAGGGAATTATTCCTGGCCAAATTCTAATTTCTCTCTTGCAAAATCCCTTCTGCATTTTCAGGCTTTGTCTGTTCTAGGAAATGTTAGCAAAAAATTCCCAGGTCTAGCTGTGCAGAAATTTGATTTCTCTGCATTGGTTGGGGATTCAACCCTGGCCTCAGGGTAGGAGCTACTAACGCTCTAATACTTATAACAACTGGAGAAACACAGGGACCATCTGACTCTGCAATTATCCCCATGTCCAAGATCCTTTTGATCTCCTTAGGCGTTTGCTCCTACACTTTCCCAGTTGAGCGATAGGCCGAGGGCAGGTTGCGATCCCGCAGGATCCAGCTTTGGACCATTTCATGAGGCAGATCCTGGCCTGCTGGAAAATACCAGCCAGTCCCTTCGCAGCACAGCCAGAACATCTGCTTGTCAGTGAGGGTTAACTCTTCACATCCCTCAGTGCTCCAGGGGGAGGTGTCACCGTAGCATTCAGCTCCCAAGGCCAGGGGCTGTGAGAATCCTGCCCTGCACAGCACGTCACGGTTCCAAAGGCTTCTTGGCTGTGATATGTTCTGAACCTGTTTCTAGCACAGTCTAGGTGCAGCCCTGGTGCGGGGCCTTTTTACGCTGAAGGTAAGGTCATGAACCCTTCCTCCCACCTCCATGGGCCCTTCCCTGCGTTCTGCATTGTGAACTCTAGGGACTCACCCCCGTCAAATCCCCACTCCCAAGGGTTGGGATCAGACCGTGCTTTTGGAGCTGCTTGGCTTTTGGGGAGGTTTTGCTGCACTATCCCCACCACACGTTGTGAATCCTCCCCAGCCCTTTGCACATATTCAGCCACCAGCTTCCCCTCTGCCTCAGAGCCACGCTCCCAGGAGTTTCTGTGATCAAGGGGACCTCTGATGTCTCTCCTATACAGCAGATGAAATGGGGAAAAACTTGTGGACTCTTGGGGTACCTCTGTGATGGGTTCTCCCTGGGGTGCAACCTGGAACTGGGGTACCGCTGAGCCCTCTGGCTTACCAACCCGAGCGCCCTCTCACACGGTGATGCTGTGAGAAGCTGCAAACCCCTCCAGATCCTGCACTCACACAGCCAGCTGAGTTACATGAATGCTTCTCCTAGCCACTCACGAACTAACAATAGAGGCTCCAGCCAATTCCTCCAGCTCCCCAGCGTTGCACCCCAGAGCTGTTCCGTCTTGCCCTGGTAAGAAGCCTGACCAGTGAAAGCTTATGACCTAGTCTGCCCCTGCCTCAGTGTGAGAGGACGTGCACCAGCTTTTGTACACGGAGCAGATTTCCCAAGCACCTCAACCAAAACACCCTGTTTAAGGTAAAATATAAAACAGTTTAAGTGATTACAAGTGATAAGCGCCCAGATCAAAGTTGGTTACCTAATAAATAAAAGTAACATTGCAATCTGCGTTTTCGAAACGAGCCAGGATTTAAATCAAGTACTGGCTCACCCGGTTCGATAATACAAGCAGGTCACAGCTCTTCCATACACAGGCTGGACGTCTCTTCAGCCTGGGACCATCTCCCCAGTTCAGGCTTTGTCCTCCAGACGTGTTTCCAGGGGTTGAGTTGTGGGGAAAGAGGCCAAATGATGATGTCACTTTCCACCAAGCTGGAAGAAAGTATAAAAGAGGGGAAGACCTTTTGCTGTGATTAGGCCCTACCACATTTTGTGGAATTTCAGTCATAGGATTTTTAAAATCATAAATTTAATGATATCAGAAATTTCACAGTGTGGTAACTGTAGGGGTCCTGACCAAAAGCGAGTTGGCCTGGGGGGGAGGGGGAGTCACAGGGTTATTGTAGGAGGATCGCAGTATTTCCACCCTTACTTCTGCGCTGCTGCTGCTGGTGGCGCTGCCTTCAGAGCTGGGCAGCTGGAAAGTGGTGGCTGCTGGCTGGAAGCCCAGCTCTGAAGCCAGTGCCACGTCCAGCAGCAGCGCAGAAGCAAGGATGGCATAATATGGTATTGCCACCCTTTCGTCTGTACTCCTGCTTGAGGGGCACTGCCCTCAGAGCTGGGTGCCTGGCCAGCAGCTGCTACTCTCCAGTCATCCAACTCTGTAGGCCTCGCAGAAGGGTGGCAACACCATGACCCCCCTACAATAACCTTGTGACCCCCATTTGGGTTGGGACCCCCAGTTTGAGAAATGTTGGTCTCCCCTGTGAAATCTGTATAGTGTAGGGGAAAAGTACACAAAAGGCCAGATTTCATGGGGGAAACCAGATTTCACTGTCTGTGACACGTTTTTCACAGCCATGAATTTGGTAGGGCCTTGGCTATGACGTGAGTTAAGCAGTCTCCATTGTCTACGTGCTCTCTCTGGTGAGACATCTCCATTGTATACAGTTCCTGGGGCAGCCCTTGTGAGTGTGGATTCCCTTAATGGGCCACCGTCAGTGTCTGGCTGCTCCATTGTGCACCGGAAAAGCTGGTCGTGGGTGTTCCCAACCGCACAACGTATTCCACTAACACACACAGCAAAACTTCATAACTTCCCATACAGTGATAGCACATACAATCTAACAGGACATTAATGTTCAACAGATCAAGCCTTTTAAAATGATGCCTCACAAGGCATACTTTGTACATACACAACATAGCATAATTATATGACGGGTGAGTATGGGGGTTCCAGGATGCTGGTTTCAGGCACAAAGTGCCACAACCTCCCAGTAAGCAAATAACAGACAGGGGAACATTGTGTCCCTGACATTTGCCCTCCTGGTTGCATACATTCCCTGTGAAAGCAGCAAAGTTCTTGCTGAACTCACTTGACTGGCTGCAGAAGCCTCATCTACCATCTGCCAGATTTCTCTGCTGGCCAGATTCTCTTCTGATTCTACATCCATATTTTCATGGTCAACATGTTCATTCATTTCTGACAGTATCTGACAATTAATATTCATAAATTTTAAATGTTCTAAAATTATATCAATATTTCTTTTTAAAAATCCTTTCATACAGGGTGCAATTATCACGGTAGCTACATGGGCTGAGACATTTCTTTTCACAGCAATATTCAACATTTGAAAGAGATATTGATCTGGCAGGTATAGAAGTACAGCCCCACTCCCACAAGCTGCCTGGCAAAGGCAGACGCCTGTAGCTGCACAGAGTTCAGGAGGGCTGTAGGACTGGAGCATAAGATGGTAATTCTTCAAAGTTAATAATGAGAAACACCCACCTGCAACAACAACAACAAAAATTATCTCCCACCCAGTATCAAGCTCATATTTGAAGATAAATAAGCAAAAAAGGATTTTGCCTAGAGCTACCCCAGGGTGAATGTGCAAGGAGTATGGTGCAGGGGACAAGGTATGCCTTCCCTCCCCCCAACTCCAATGGCGGGCTTGAGCTAATCTCTGTCCTTGTGAGCCTATGGGGACTAGGACTGAATGACATATTATAAACCGCAAGTTGCTTTTGCCACTCGTATTCCATGAACATGCCCAATAAACAATCACAACTAGAGTTAGTAACAAAATACTAACAAACAAATAAAACCCTGCAGTACTTCTTTGAGCTTTTGGTTTTTGTTCTGACACACACACACACACACACAGCAGAATTTTATTATTTAGTTTATAAAACACCTTATAAAGTGCAAAAATATTGGTATATTTTGAAAGTCAATTACATTGCAGTAATATTTATTATATCTTCTGAGATAATACCATGGATAGTGATCTCATCTTTTTGTTATAAGGTCTTGCCTTTATTCTGGCTTTTTCAGTTGTTGATAGGAGTAATGTTAAGTGATTTCTGCTGAGGGCGATATTTTAAATCCTAACAATTTCTTCTTTCTTGCCTTTCCTATTCAGTTTTTCTATTTACACATATGACCGCTAGGAAATCAGCAAACAGTCTTCTTTCCTGGGAAACATACTCCCTCCCTCCCCCCAAAGTTCTGTTGTTTGGAGAATCATGAACTAATGTTTAAACTAGAATGATTTCCAACACGCTCTCTTGCTACTACTGTATTTTAAAGGTAGTTTAAAAAGTGTGGAAGACAGGTTTGCAAACAGAATCAGGTTTAACTAAGAAACTATGTACACTACTTTGACTCAGTAAACTCATACTTGGTACGGTTCATCTCCTTCATGTTTACTTTCACCCATATTAGAAAACAATTAGCTTACTAAACAAATTTGAGTATTTGGGTGGGGGGGGGGGAGAATCTACTTTGAGCCTTTCTCATTTGACTAAGAATTACAGGATATTTGATAAGCTTGTTTCAAAATGGGCATATCCAAATATTCTTGTAAACACCCAATGATTTGTTTTACCTGCAACATAAGTATTTTACTTAGTTGGCTTACATAGTAGCTAATAATATTTGTTAATGTAATTTAACTGCTGTGAACCTTTACTGAATAAATATTGAAAGTTATACAAGTCAAAGAAAGAGGCTCTCTAATAACTTTTGGAAAAGCTTCCATTTAATAGTTAAGGAGAAAAGTTTATAGGACATAACAGAAGCAATTAACAGCAGATTTTACATTTCATAAAAAGAAAGAAGCATATGTATTTGCTTTATTCAGTCGATCATAATTTGCATGAGAGCGGTGGGTGTTTAATGAGCACATTCCAACTAAAACGCTATATTGATTTTCTAAGTGAACTTTGTAATGGCTGTCTACCTCACCAAGGCTGTCTGTTTACAGTTGTTTTCTTTACTAAAAACTACAACTATTTTAGAGTTGATGGGCTTAGCATAAGGATCATTTTGAAATAAAGAGCTCCAGTGTAATAGGTTTTTTGGTTACAAAGATTATGAACTAGCACTTGGCTGAGCCCTCAAGGGTTAACACGTTCATGTAGCCTCTCACATTGTACAAGGCAGTACGAATGGAGGGAAGACAGCATGGCAGAGAGCGACAGAGACATATGATATATGTGTGTGCGTGTGAGTGAGAGAGAGCTGCGAATTGTCCCTTTAAGGACGCTGACCCCACTCTCAGGAAGTTGAGACAGCAGCTGTGGCCAGCAAGCTCTCTCCCTCGTCTGTGTCCCTACTCTGCTCTATATGGAGAAGGGGTAAGTGGGGGGGCAGGAGCAGGGGAGGGGGACACCCTGACATTAGCCCCCCCCAGCTCCTGGGAGCAGCTCCAAGACAGAGGGGAGGAGCAGCACATGGCAGTGGGGGGTGGAGCAGCTGAACTGCTTGCAATTGCTAGCCTGCTGGGTGGCTGCTGCACAGGGAACTTAGGGGAGTGGGGAGCTGATGGGGGGCTGCCGGTCCACCCCTGGTTCCAAGCCCCCACCAGCCAGCTGCAACGGGCTGCTCTTCCTGCAAGCAGTGGACAAAGCAGGTGGCTGCCAAACAACGTTAGAAGGGAGCATTGCGCAAATTGAAACTAGCATCTTCCCTAACTGATCAGCAACGAAACAATATTAACCGGGACGACTTTAAGTGAGGAGTTACTGTATGTATTTTTAATGTTATGGTCAATGCTGGGGTAACAGGGTACATTTTTATGAAGAAATGCTTGGAGTTTCCTTAGTTAAAATTTTTCAGAACTGAAAATAAAATATTTCAAAGTCTTTTTTACTACATGATTTGACTAATATGTCCATACAGCTCTAGAGAGAGTTAAGCTCTAGTTTGTGGGAAAACAAAGTAAATGACATATTTTCTATTTCTCCCTCCCCACCGAACGTATATCAAAGTGAAAGTAAAATACAAGAAACACCACACTTGGTAAAATCATGCTTTGAATTTAAGATTCCTGTAATGGGTCTCTTGTTTGTTCTGTTTAGTTCTATGAAGGCTCTGTCAGCTGAAATTTATCCCGTGGAATGGTTGTAAATGGTTTTGGGGGTTTTTGGGTTTGCTTGTGTAACCCTTCTGCCCCTCTAAGTTGGCAGCAACAAGGGCCGGATTCAGTATCTAGGGGTTCCGTTTCAATAACGCAATGCAAAACTGCCTCGAGCAACCACCCAGTCACCTGGGACAATTACATACCACCATCCCCGGTGCCTCTAGGAGGCAATACTTCCCCTCTCACAAGCACGGAGTCTGAGTGTAGCAAAAGCCTTTTAATAAAGGAGGGAAACAATGTGGAATTATGTTGTGGAAACACCACAAACAGGATTCATAACACAAACCATGAGCAAAAGACCCACTTCCAAGTAAGTTTGGCAGTGTCTTTTTCCCCTCAGGGTCTTAAGTCCAATCACCCCAAAGTCCAACAACCCCAAAGTCTCTGTTCCTGGTCAGTGCTGCCCCAGAGTTCAAAAGTTTATCTGCAGAGTTTTACCCTCCCCCAGCCTGGGCAGAAAATGGGGGGGCACACGGGGTGTTAAGGGGCACCTTACGTGGTCCGAGGCCAACTGCCCCACCTATATAGAACTCCTCTCCGTGGAGTTCTGCTGCAGCCTTTACCACAAATGGCTCTGTTCTACCAGCCGCACCGCGCCTCTCCTCTCCTCCAGCCGTCCCCGCAAACTGCTCTGCTCCCCATTCCGTGGGCTGCTCCAACCGTCCCACAAACTGCACAGCTCTGCCAGCTGCTTAGCAATATTTCTTCAGGCTCCCACACTAGTTAACACAGTACTCACTGATCTCAGCTCAGCAATTTAAGCTCCTTTAGTGATTTCAGCTTGTAGTAGGGGAGCCCCAGTGCTGGTGCACCATTGGCCCAAAGTGAATTCAGCTTAGCAACATCTAGCTAGAAACTAGTTTGGAAGCAAACTTAGCTCTGCTATTTAACAGTGGAGAGAAGGTAGTGCAATTGGTGTTCCAGGCCCTTAAAGGGCACCCATACTATCAGGTACACATCCCTGTCCCCAACCTCTCTCAATTTACTGGGTTTTGTAACCCATGCCCCTTGTCTAGCGAGTGCTACTTAGTTACTGGTGAGTCCCTCTGTCATACAACAGTTCCACTGGCCTTGATTCACAGAATCAGGGTAACAACACTTTATTCTTCCTGCCCCAATAACAGAGAAACTGGGGATCCCACACCAGCCAAAGTAACCACTTTGAGTTGCTGTTGTCCCAGGCTAGGCAGGCGGGTGTGCCTATGCAAACAAGATCAGCCCCTGGAGTTCTTTTCCACGCTCGCCATAATTCACCACCAGATGTCAGGGTAGAGCTCATACTGACTCTGCTTACACTTGTTTTTGGAAGGAGGGCAAGCATGGGGCAAGAAAGGAGAAAAATGGGGAAGGGTTTCACCAAGAACCACCTTCCTTTTCATCTTTGCACCTCCCCCAGCATTGGGGTGCCCTGCCCTTCTGGGCAGAGAAGGCTTTGGAGCCTGTCTTTGCCATTTCTAGATGGGCCAGTACTATTGATATTTGTTTAAAAACACTTGCCAACAATTTCCAATAAAAAAATATTTTCTTTATTCATTTACTTTAGAAATCAAAATAAATTGACAGACTTTTTTCAAGTTTGAGTCTAGTCATTAACCCCCAATTTCTTATTTTAGAAATTGAACTTATAACAGTCAATTAAACTGAAACAGAGTAATTACATTGCTGTGACTGTCATTAAAATGTACGGTTAATCCGCCTCCACACACATTGCAAAATGCTGATAAGCCTGGAATGTTCTAACCCTAAAGGCCCTGTTCTGCTCTAATTGAACTCAGTGGCAAAGCTCCCATGTCTTACTTTTTTTTTTTTAATGATCTGTAATGTTCTGCTATGAAACGGACAACTTGGCCAGGTTCTTCAGTGCAATTTTGAAAATTACCATTAATTTATTTTAAATTTTGTCATGTAACTAAAAATTAGAAGCACATTGCTGATGTACAAAAATTGCAAAACATTTTTGACTGGTCTGTACTAGGAGTTACCGGACTACAAGCTATTACATATAAATGTGACTCTGTAGATAAATCAATCTGTACAAACACAGATAAAACACACTGACACTTTTATTGCTTTGTGTTGGCTATATATATTTAGTTTGTTGTATTCACCTGCTCCTACATTTCCAATGCTGTAAACACACTGATGGCTAAAACTACATAGTTGGCAGTTATCAAAAGTGTCTCTGTACCATGGTTTCACTGTGTGCTCAGATCCAAGCTAGTGAAAAAGAAAAAGTAATTTTTGTGGGTTTAGATACCGACTCTCCACAGGACTTGCCTAACCTGGTTCTTGTGAAAGCTAATCCTTGGACAAATTTAATCCCTCTGCTTTCAACATACTGAATTCCACACAGCTGACTTTTCAAAAACTGAACAGCAATCTTGTTCAGCCTTTTTCTGTGAATAACTCTTGATTCCTGAATAGCTTTATTTCATTATTTTAATGAAAAAAAGATGGGTAAGTAACATGGGTACGTATACAAATGTAAGCACATTATGGTCATGTTTGTGTGTTATACTTCAACAACTATAATGGGTTTAATCCATGCTATTCCTTAAAAAGAACATGATTTGAAGTCCTTTATTTTGTGTGTAAAGGAAAAACAATTTTTATATATACGGTTTACTTGGCATCATGGAGCAAAAACTCACTTAACAGGGCCTTATCCGAAATAAATGCTGGATTTATTTTTACATAAAAGCAAAAACGTCCATGGCTTAATAACTAAAATACTGAACTTGTTCCATCCAATCAAATTTTATACTTTAGATAGTTGTGACCTGTATATTGTTTTTAGACTATTGACATTTCTGATAATTTCAAAGTAAACTTTAAAGTGAAACATTCATTATGTTGCCAACAGTTCTTCATCAGAGTTGCAAAGAAAAATCTACATTGTCTGTTCTTTCGACAGCTCAGTGTACTTTCCCAACCTCATAACTCAAACACTATTGTCTTTTTAAAGATTTTACTATTTATAACGACACATTTTGATAAAACATTTAGAAAGTGGGTCTGCATAATGCAACATTAATGACAAGAAAACCAAGGAATAATTATGTATGCTGTATACACAATGAATAATTATACACAGAGAGCTGGATAATTTGTGAAAGTATATGCATTATATACTTTTTACAACTGTAGAATGTCATACGTATTTAGGTTTATAAACAGAAGGGTAGATAACTAGTGAGTTCTTTTGGCTAAAGCCCAATATAGGTCCTATTTCACTTTAATTGGAAGAGGATCTTGAATTCATCTTCTCCATGAGTTATCAGGAACCTGGATTTCTCTTTGTACCAAAGGTTAATAAGAAACATTAAATATCAAAACCTGATTATTATTCCACAGGAGTTGTTCTGCCATTCATAATCTCTCCATGCTCCACCCTGCCTCAGCTAATCTTTAATGGATGACATGCAAGAAAGAAAAATAACATCTAAAAAGAGGACTCTACAGCAAGCTTTTAAAGAAATGGAAAATACTTTTCTCAGTGCTAGAAGTAACCCCCATTGACACTTAATTAGTGAAAAGCCCACTTAAGTAAGAGGAAATAAGTAATGTTAAATTAAACTTTAACTCCAGCCTAGCATCCTATTGGATTATTTGTTTTCTTCAGTTTTGCTGTTTGAACTGTTGCATATTTATTTAGTAATTATATTTTTTTCATATTTAGGATATTTTAAATAATGCTCTCCACTTCATTATGTTCATACTCTATACCACATCAGAGTATTCCAAAGAACTGCACAAACATTAATACACAACAGTAAGTACTTGAACAGACTAAAAGAAAAAGAAAGTTTGACGGTACTGTAGGCTCCATTGGTTTTGTTTGTTTGTTTTTTGAGAGAGAGACAGACAGACATATAAAGCTGCAAAACAGGTGTAACCGTGAGCGATATGGAACACAAACAGCAGACGATAGATTGAGAGAACGGTGAGACTTTTCCTTTTTTATTTGTAAAAACAGAGAAAAATAGGAAAACCCTCTGAAAGAGTTCACAATTTACATAAAACACAGCAATGTAACTGGGGGACTTTTCTATCATATTTTAAACATTCATATAGCAAAACTCACTGCCCAATCTTCTTCCAATACATTCATATATAAATGCAAAAACAAATGTTCCTCAATTATCTACTGGATTTTTAATAACAAAACAACATGTGGGCGCTTCAAATTCAAGGCTCTCAAAGCACTTGTCTGACAATTTACAGTGCTCTAGAGCTGTGCAAACGGTTACCTTCAGCTTACAAGTCTCCTATTTTGAGAGCATTGCTACAGTCAAAAACTTGATGTAAGCATGAAATACTTGCCAAACTATTTTATTTTTGTATCAGTTTCTGAATGCATTTTTTTAAACTCATAAGACCAGTCCAAGTAATGACCAAGGCTGGAACTTTCCAAGGCTTCTTTGAAATTCCTACCTAACATTAGTTTATCTGTCCCAGACAATGCACTGGATATGGATCTCTTACTACACTCCTGTTCCTCTCCTCTCGCCACCAACTTTCTCTCCCCCAATATTGGTACAAATTATTTTCTGCTCCTGTTTCACAATTTCTGAATTCACGATGATAGCTGAGGGCAGGTCTACAGTAGAAGCGCTACGTCGGCACAGCTGCTGTAGGGCGTCTAGTGAAGACGCTCTATGCCAATGGGAGTGCGCTCTCCTGGCAGCATAATTACTCCACCCCTGCGAGAGGCAGAAGATATATCGGCGGAAGAGTCTCTCCCACTAACATAGGGCTGGTGCGGACAGCGCTTACGTCGCTGTAACTTCCCTCACTCAGGGGGTGTCTTTTTCACACCCTGGGCGACGTAAGTTAGATCGAGTTAAGTCTGACGTGTAGACCTGCCCTCAGTTTGGATTGTGCATGATTGGGGAAGGGGAAGGGAACAGCTTTTCCACACAATAAAAACTAACCAAAACGAGTTCAATTACTGTACATTTTGTCAATTAATAGCAGTTCTAGTGCAATTGTCATTTAAAAGGTATATAGAGCAATTTTTTTCCCAGTGGCAACATAGCTAAATGAAACATAGTGGGTGAAATCCTGAGCCCACTGAAATCAATAGGACTTTTGCTATTGACTTCAACTGGACCAAGATTTCANGGCGGCCCTCTGTCCCCTCCCCCACGAGAGGCCGTTTCACTGCCGTTGCATCAGCCGCCTCACCGCCCCTTCCACGTGACGTCACAAACCCGCCGCCCCAGGGCCCCGCGGGTGACTGTCAGCGGTACAGACCAATCGCTGGCCGGCGCCCGCGCCGAGGGTGGTGTGGGGGCGGGGCGGAGGTTGCAGCGGGTTAGGTTGCGCGGCGAGGCGCGGCGGTGCTGCTGGTGGCGGTGCGGAGCGGAGGTAAACGCCTGGCAGGCCGGGGGGGGCTGGCGCTGGCTCTGGCTCTGGCGGCGGGGGAGGGGAGACCGGACTGGGCTACATCGTGCCGGTAGGGAGCAGTCCCCCCTCCCCCATTACCACGGTGCCCCCATTTCCTGAGCCATTTTCCCAGCATCCCCTGGGGTTGGTGCTCTAGGGCTACAGCCGCAGGGGATGCTGGGAGTCTGGCTCAGGGTGGCGGGGCCTGGGGCTCCATGTGCCCTCGGAGTCATGCCACGTGGGCGCAGGGGTGGGCGCCCCATGTCACGTCAGAAGGGCTGGGGAGACCTGCCGCGGGGACGCGGGACCTCCTGGCACACAGGGAGCCTGTATCAGTGCCACACATGGCGTGGCTCCGGTACTACCCTGGCCATGGCATTCCGGAGTAGAGCTGAGTGCAGCTTTTTGCCTATAATATTTCAAACCAGATCTCCCAAATGTCAGGCCCGGTGGGCCTGCATGTTAAATGTACTTTAAAAACGTAAAGGCCGTATTGGGTCTGACCAATGGTCTTCTCGTAGTAGCCCATGCCAGGTGCTTTGGGGTTGTTTCCCTATTTGTAGTTGTTTGGGGTCTTGTTGCATCATCTTAGCCCTGCTTAACATGGCATAGCCCGTTTTCCATTTGCATATGCTATGAGGGGTATTGGTTAGAACAGGGGACTGGAAGTCAGGACTCCTGGGTTCAATTCGTTGCTCTGCATGTGACCTTTGGCCAAGTTGCTAAATGGGTGGTTCTTGCCAAAATCCTCACTCTGGGAGAAGTGAAACAGCCTGACAGCTAAAATGCCAGTAGGGGTTTTAGTGCACTTCAAAAATGATTTTTTTTTTAAATGTAACTTTTTCCCCCTTGCTTCCAACCCCAGCCTTCTCTTTCTTGCTCAGAGACAGTCAGAGCAGCTGCTGCTCTAATGACTTGAGTGGTGGACAGGCAGAGTCTGCTCCGTCTCCTGTTTGTGAAAATGGGACACCTTTTTCTCTCTCAGTTCCTCTGGAGGGTTCCAGAATGGACTCCAAGACTCAGCTCCTCTAAGATATTTAGACATTGAATGGGAGCTAGGTGCCTACATGCCTTTGTGAATCTGGGCCTGGGTGGAAATGGTGAAGGGGTGTTGCACTGACAATCATGCTGCTAGTTCCTTTGCTGCTCCTGTGGTTCTGGAGAAGCAGCCAGAAAGAAGCCATTCAGACCCCTTTCCTACGTCTGCCTGCTGTCTCCTGGCAGCTGGAGTAGACCTTGCTTATCAGTTCTCCCATACACACTTTCAGGGACTGCAGCATGAAGCTGCCAGTGCTCTCTGGGGAGAAGGGCTGGGAGTCAATTTGCTGTAGGATAGTGATGATTGGTGCAGTATCCTTAAGTCCCGATTTCCTTTCATCCTGGTGTTTAGGATTTCTTTAAACTATAACAATCTGTTCCCTTTTTTCCTGCTAAGTGAATTACTGAATTGCCAGCCCTGACTCGGGGTTTGTAGAGCATGCAATGATCACTTAAAATCCATTTTCTGTCTATTGTGTTTGCGAGGCAATGTGATCCTTGTTGGATGGCATGCATGAGCCACAACACAGAGTCACCAGTACTGCAGGCCTTTGTGTCTGTGACTCAGGGCCCCTCCCCAGAGGAGCCAAGCTCAATCTGACTTAATGGTTTGGTATCCACCACACAAGTTTGGAGGGGATGTTTTGCCTTAAAGCTGTGGAATCTGTGATCCTTTAGCCCAGTACCATGTATGGCACAGTGAGTCTCTCACAACACTCCTGGAAACAAGTGAGACTAGAAATTAACATCTGAAAATCGGAACTTTCATGAGACCCAGACAAAAGAATTGGGTGAATTACATCCCAGTTGCCCCTTCCCCAGGATCCTTATTCATGACTGTCCCATTAAACTGAGTAGAATGTGTCCTTCACCCATCTGCGTTCTCTTTTTTCTTTTGCTAGCTTTGCGTGGTGATCTCAGGATGGAAACTACACTGTCAGCTAGGCAGATCCGGCAAAAGTTCATTGATTTCTTCAAGGAGCACCAGCACACCTATGTCCACTCATCTGCGACTATCCCCTTGGACGATGCTACGCTGCTCTTTGCCAATGCTGGCATGAATCAGGTAGGACTCTCTCCCAGGACTGTGTGACTTTGGTACTTGTCCTGTGCTTTCTGCAGGAGCAAAGAAGTGAGGGGTGCTTAGCCGTGTATAAATTGTGGGTAGTACTTATCACACTGAAATTCATTCTGGTGAGATATAATGGGCCTGAATTGCTCCAACAGTTCCCCTGTCAGGCTGTGGGCTCCCAGTGCTGTGATGTGATGATTATAGATAAGATGTCCCTGGACTCTGAAGGGCGCAGAGCAGGGCATCCCTGGCTGGGAATGGAGTCTGGCCATGGCACCCGGGGGATGTACTAAATCAGCATATCCCTGGGCAGCTTTTCTCCACAATGATTCTGCTAAGCTGTGGTTGGTGTTTAAAGCCTCCCTCCCTCCCCATACGGAATCCTTGGTGGAGGTGCAGACTGCTCCCTGCTTCTCAGGGGAGTCTTGCTCACACACACAGGGCTCGTCAGAGACATTTCCGTTCTGTGCACCAGGCCGCATTTTCCTCATTCCCATTCTGTCATTGCGTCACTAGGGCCTGATCCAAGAACCCAGGCAGTCAGGACAAGACTACAGGCGCTTAGCACCAAGCAAACAAATCATGTTTTTAAAAAAACATTGGTAGTCTTTTTATTTGAATTGGGGTGAGGGGGGAGCATAATTGTCCTCCTTGGCACAGACAGGTGGATGCGGCACCCCTGGGAGTCCACCAGTACTGCTCCTGGTTTGGCAGGAGTGATGGAAAGGTGCCTTAGTGTGGTGGAGTGGCGACCTCAGCATTTCTAAATACACGCATCGGGCATGTTCTTATTGGCCCACATATACTGACCCACAGAGTGCTCGCTGCCTAGGTGAGTTCTTAAGTTTAAATCATCTTGTTGCTATTTCCTCCCAGTTCAAACCCATTTTCCTCAATACCCTTGATCCCTCCCACCCCATGGCTAAACTGACCAGAGCCGCCAATACCCAGAAGTGCATCCGAGCTGGGGGCAAACACAACGACCTGGATGATGTGGGGAAAGACGTCTACCACCACACCTTCTTTGAGATGCTGGGGTCCTGGTCATTTGGAGATTACTTCAAGGTAAGCTTCAAGCTCAATGGGGATCTGGAATCTAAGCGGAGCTTTCTTGAAGTTTAAGGCCAGAAGGGACCATCAGATCATTTAGTCTGACCTTCAGGTCTCTAAACTTCACCCAAATACCTCTACATTGAGCCGAATGACCTCAGTTAAACCAGTCCTTGGGAGGCTAACACAAGGACTATTGTGTGCTGCTTGCAGAGAATGGGAGTGACTAAGATGCCACTAATGCCCATGTTCCCTGTGATGGCAGGGAACTGATTAGGTTGGCTATGCCTGTTAGAGGGTTGGTTAAAGGTCCCAGCCAATCTGACCTGAGGGAAGATTCCTTCCCGACCCCAAATCTGGTGATCAATTAGCCCCTGAGCATGGTAGTAAGATGCATAAGTCAGTTGCCTAAGACAGAAAATTCTGTATACCACCTCACAGCAGTGGGGCCATTGATTGGATAGAAAGTAAAAATGCAAAAACGAAGAAGAACGTATCTGAGCATCGGATAGTAAAGCACTTGGGACTCTTATAGGTGGAAAAAGCCCATAGCTGCCTACCAGCCTCCCAGGGATGTTGAGAGGATTAATTAGCTAACGTTTGTAAAGCACTTCGCATGTGAAAAGCTCTCTGTAGAATTGTTCTTGTCTGTCTAATCTCTGTACTTTTATGACCTCTTACACAGCACTATCTGAACATCTTGTTAGCACTACAGTAGCGTGACCAACATTCATTCTTATAATAATAGGGAATCAATAAAAAATACAAATAAACCAGTACTTTTAAATTGGATTAAAGTCTCCTGGTCCAGTGGGCTACGAAAGGCAAAGCAAATCCTTGTATCAGGCTTTTAGCGTCTAGGCAGGCTATCATCCAGAACGATCATTTTCCAGTGCACTTTCTGCAGCCCTTCATTTGTAGGTGACTCAGACTGCAGGCATTAGAACTTTGGAGGCAAGGTTCCAGCGGATGTTTTGGGTGCAAGCCGGAGTTAGTGAGAAGGACTTGCTGAGGAGATAGGAGCATAAAATGGGGAAGTGTGATGTCCTTGCAAGTGGCTTAGTTCAAGAGTTAATGCTGTGCCAAGGAACTTCATAAAGCTGATCAAAGTGCAGCAAGGTGATTAAAATAACAGTTGAACCAAAAATCAACGAGGAAAGAGAGAATCACAATGGAACCTGCTAAGTGTTAATTTTTTATTCTTTGGCTGATTGTATGAAGCCATCCAGGGAACGCTCAGTTTATTGATGTATGGGGATTTCCTGGCCCCTGCAAATATTGGCCTGCCTGTTTCAGCTGTTGTTAGCTAAAGCACTCCGGTTTTTGAGCTTATTTGCTATCTAAAAGTCTGAGACTTCAGCTCATTTCAGGTTCTGAGGGGCAGGTGTTTGGCAGAGCTGGCAGTTCAAAGGGGTATGTGCAGTGGGTCTAGAGAGAGGGGCAATCCATTGTGTAGGTTCCAGGCCTCAATTCTTTTGCACGCAATGGAGTCAGTGAGAGGATGTTTCCTGTGTTCTGTGTTCCCTGTGCTTCCTATTCAGTTTACTTTAGACTTGTGATGTGCAAAGCCTATTCTGAGGCATTACAGTTTGTGCCTTCAACCCCTGTCTGCTCTGGGTTGGGCTGTGTTGTATGGGTAAGAAGATCTTTTTGCTTTTCCTCACTCACCTTGTCTTTCCTGGTGCAGGAACTGGCTTGTAAACTGGCTCTGGACCTTCTCACCAACGAGTTCGGCATCCCCATTGAAAGACTCTATGTTACTTACTTTGGTGGCAACGAGGCAGCCGGATTAGAGCCAGACATTGAGTGCAAACAGATCTGGCGGGATTTGGGGTAAGGGCATTTAAAAATATAACTGTTCTTATGAAAACAGTGCTGGTGATAGGTGCAGGCCTGGCAGCCTTGGCACCTGGAGGCCCTTGTTTGCCCATGCCATGGTTGAGGCAGAATAAGCTTCACGTTGTCTCACCAGTGAGCCAAACCACACCCTAAAGGGACAGCCTGATGGGGTGAGAAATAATTCACTCCCCACAGCCCAGTCAGTCTTTGACCTCCCTGCTGAGATGACTCACGTGACACTGATGCTCCGTGGCCTGGCTGCCTGTTGGTTTCCAGATGGAGTTAAAGGTGTAGGCTGTGATCGGTAAAGCCCTAAACGGCCTGGGATGCGTTTGCCTGACAGAGCACTCCTGCGCCATCCTGCTGCAGTAGTGCTCAGCAAAAACATTCGAGGTGGAATTGCTTTGGCTTGCCAGAATGGGAGCTGCTGACTTGGTGTTTTCCACAAGGAGCCTGTGACTTGGGGATTGCTTTCTTCTTGGGCTGAAATAGTCTGGATCTGCTGATTTCCAGGGCATGCTGCAAAATCTGTCTTTTCGAATGGGTGTTTGGAACGGGAGAAGGCTGGGGAAATTTGAGGGGAAGGGAAGTTTCCATTTAGTGATGATTTAATTTACTGCCCTTTACAAGAGCTGAGATCTGCTGCTGCTTTGTTCTGTAGTCACAGATTGGATTTCCAGTGGCACCTGAGCCTGGGCGATTAGAGATTGAAACAAGTAAAACATTGACCCTGCCTAACCATGCAACCCTTGCCAGCTAGGAAGTGGGATCTCTGGGATCGTAGATGCACCTGTGAAGGCTGAATCCTTTCAGCACAGGATTACTGGACAGACTCAGGACGTGCAAATTCTCTTCCATCAGCAAGAGTGGGCCATTGTCGTGAAAGAATTAACCTTAAAGCAGGGTGAATAAAAATCAATTATTTAAAAAAAAAAAAAAAACAAAAAAAAAATCGGATTTTTTTGATTAAAATGCTTTTTGAGGGGAAAAATCTATCTAAAGATAGTTTTAATTAAGATACATTATAGCTCAAAGATCTCTCATCACGGAACAGGGATCATAAATCCTAATTTTATAGTATGAGACAATATATTCATGTAATGTTTAAGAAAAGTTTTGTAAATCAGTTCCAACAGTTCATGGATTAGGGACCCAATTTTATGGGGTTCCAGGGGCAGCTGTAGAGATTATTTAGGTTAATCTTTCTATCGACCCAATGGGACTCAGTGCTCAGTCTAGAAGATACCATCAGAGATGCTTAGTTTTGCAGTTTTCAAACTGTGGATTTGTCTCCAGAGATAACATGCTTGTTAACAGCAAAAATGTTTTTAAAGACCTAAATAAATAATATATAGAGGTGAGAAATAGCAGATCTCAACCCTACTGTCCCTCTGCAAATTTGTGTACACGGAGTCAATCCCTTCCCTCTCTCTAAAAGTGCAAAGTTTCAAAAAGTTGAATGAATAGAAGATTGTTGGGGGATAAATAGATCTGGACAAGGAGAAGATGTCTGGAGATAAATTTGAGAAGGGAGGGACAGGCAGTAGAAACAAAAATGAAACTGTTTGAGCAGTATATTCCAGAAGTCTTAAGGCCTTTCTGAGTGTAGCCTTCATTGATTTGAGATCTACCATACCATTCTCTCACTAGAAGGGAAAACCTATAATGACAGCAGTTTGGGAATATTTTAATGAAGTTCCTCTACCTGTGAAGAATATGTATTAAGGTTATAACAACCAACAAGAATGCACTTTTATGTAGAAATCCATGATTAAATCGAGTCTTCCTGACTAGTGATTTAAATCATCCCTGCCTTATACCACTGAAATGAAATCGGAAACCACATGGAAACCAATTTATGACCATGCCCAAGATACATTGCTGGCTGAAATCCCATATACTTTGCAGTGGGAACAGTGGGTGGTATTTACTTCACATGGCATTTTATTTTAAGGAAATGCAGCATGTCTTATTTGGCAATGGACACACATCAGTGGGTCTTCACCGAGGCAGCATATCACAGATCATGTTCTCTGGGTGGCAGAGCCATAAAGCCAAGTGCTTTGAGGTGACACTCGTTATGAAAAGGGAGTGATTGAGGTGCATCCCGTTGTAGCTTTGTTTAAATAAAGCCTGGGCATTCTACACAGAAGAAAACCTCTAATGAAGCCTAACCAAGGCCAGTGGCCAGCTGCAGCCTTTAGGGCCTCGTCCCTGAGGACAGAAGGTTGTAAAAAATTGATCACTTTCCGTTCTAAAAGCACATGGTGCACCTTAAAAATATTCTCCGTGCAACAGGCCTCTCCCCATGAGAGAATGTGAATGTGTCAGTTTGGGTGGGGGGCACTTGTTTGGTCCTGCTAGGATGGGAAGTCCAACTGGTAGGTGTTAGAAAGCAGGATCTCAGCTGGGTCTCTCTCAAAAGCCTGTGGGCTCTTCCAACCCATTCAATGAGTTTTAACGAGTAAAAGGTGGTTTCTTTGTTTGCCCCTGAATTGGGGGAGGTCTTGCTCTCACCTCTCTAATTTAACGGGCACTTTCCTGGTACAGACTGGCTGAGAGCAAGATCCTGCCTGGCAGCATGAAGGATAACTTCTGGGAAATGGGAGACACAGGCCCCTGCGGCCCCTGCAGTGAGATTCATTATGACCGGATTGGGGACAGGGATGCCGCGCACCTCGTCAATCAAGATGACCCCAATGTCTTGGAGATCTGGAACCTGGTGTTCATACAGTTTAACAGGTGAGCCAAGAGCCTGCCCCCTCCACACATTTCTTGTTTGATGGAGAATGAGCACTTCACTCTAGTAAAAAGACAGCTCTGGAAAGCCGCAGCACCGGGAGCCTCCACCCTCCAGTGTGAACTGTTCTCGCCAACCCCACAGCTGGCTTCTGAGCTGCCCCCGATGGGTGTTGGGGGAATATGGTTAAATTGTGAAATTTGGGATTTAGGAGGAGGGAGGTTGTAGTTCATCTGCTGTTACACAGAGAAAAACAGTGGGAGGTAACACCTATGCCCCGTGACTAGCTCCTGCCACTGCTGTTCCTCGTCAGGCACAGGGGGGCCCCATTAAAACTCCTCTTTCTTCACCCTCCACACCCGCGCAGATAAGCTGCACTCTCAGCGCCCCATGTCACTTGGTACAGCGTATTTTGTGTGTTAACCATCCTGCCCAAGCAGCCATTGGGAACAAATAACCAAGCCCAGCTACTGAGTGAAAGGACTGTCATGGAGCAGTGAGAGCAGAATGTGTCAGCACAGCTGCTCGGAGGCTCTGCAAGCTGCCTGTCATTCAGTGAGAGTCCTTCAGACCGAACACCGGGCTCACGTCTGTGCCATCTCCCATCACAGCCCCTGATCAGTGGGGTTGAGGCTGCTGACCTTTCCCTCGTTCTAGCTCTGGAAGGAGGGCCATTCCGCCACTGGCCTGTGACTTTGGTGGTGCTCCCCCCGACCCCCATATACGGGAGGCAGCGGACACTTATTCAGCCCATTTTTCTGGGGTGAGGGAGGATTTGTTTATGCTGGTTCTAGTTTGCTCTTGAGTGTCTTGTTAATTACCCTCTTATTAAGGCTCCCAGGGGCCCATGTGTATGCCTGCCTCATAAGACCAATGGGATCATTTAAAGTCATGTGGGGATGAGGGAAGAGATGGCAACCTCCCTGCAGCAACCCATTCAACGACTGTTTGTCTTTCTCCCTGGGGTTGGGCAGAGAGGCTGACGGGACCCTGAAACCTCTTCCCAAGAAGAACATTGATACTGGGTTGGGTCTGGAAAGGCTGGTGTCTGTGCTGCAAAACAAGATGTCCAACTATGACACTGATCTCTTCATCCCCTACTTTGAAGCCATCCAGAAGGTACAGATCCATGACTGGGCCATTGAACCTGATCAAAATGTATCTGCTTCCCCTGTTATGCATAGCCTCATAGGTGTGCATGGCACCGTGCAGTCAGGGAAGCTGTCCCAGAGGATGGGACCATGGTGACTTCCTAGCAGCTGTGAGAACGACCTGTCATGAACCTAAAAGCGCTTGGCTTGCAGATTTGTACCTTGGCAAGGGTAGAAGACTAGACTATTCCGTAGCTGCTGCTTTAGGAGTGAATCTGGGAAGAGCATGTGAGATGTGCTGACCATGAACCATTTGGTCGTCTTTGAAAGTAGGAGACACCGCCCGCCCCTCTATAGCTGCCTTCCTTTTGCAAGCTTTCTAACTGCACTAAGAGATTTTCAGAGCCCTAGAAAGCCTGACTCAAAGGGACTTCCATTTTAAACAAACGGACCTGATCAGTAGGCTTGAGATGGCACAGCTCCGTGTTCAGGGCCAAGCTCCATTTGTCATGCTCTGGGCCAGCAGAGGCTGGGAACTTTGTAGAAGCAGCATGTCCCTCCTTTGGGAGTCTTGGTGGAGAGGATGCCCCACCTCTCCTTTTGATTACTCTCCCCGACCCTGTCTAAGCACTTGGGGAAGTCTCATTGTGCTCTGGAGGGTGCCACATCCAGCTCTTCTCAACTGGAAAGACACTGTGGGGACCCAATGTGGGGATCTAGGTGGTGAAACTAGGTCCAAAGCCAAACTTCAGCAGCCGGTCACCTGCCTTACTTAAAACCCCCTGCTCCAAGGCTTGCCGGGCTATGTAGCTTGACTTTTATAATCCATCTCTGTATGCTGGCCTGCTGGGTGGTGTCTGAAAGGTGTGCAGCAGAAGCGGGTGGATTTATGCTCCTTTTTGATGGATACATAAAGCCTGAAAAGATTTTTTTTCAAAAAGAGTTGTTTTTCTGCTTGCTTTTCTCATTCGGAATATCCATGTGATCATCTTGATTTTGCTGGAAGACTCTGAATTGTGGATTGGGAGCAATCTTAGCCCTTGGGGTGGGGGTGGGGGTGAGGGGTGTTGAATCTTTAACGAAGACATCCTTTCTCCTGAATGGTTCTCAAACGTTGGAATTGACTAGATGTTAACACATGGGTTTCACAGTCTGATAAAAATCCCTTCCCCAGTAGGCTTTCACTTACTGGGGGTTTCTGATATCCTCATCCTACCAGTCTCCCAGTTGTCCACAGAGTCCTTTCTGCCAATGAGTTGACAGGATCAATATTTTGAATATTAAAAAAAACAGTCAGAAAAGCTGCATTTTGGGGGCTTGTTTCTGAAAAGCCTTCCCAGGCCATCTCCATCGACCATAAAAGAACAAAGAGAGGGCCACAAACACGTTTCTCTTTACAGGTCGCCTTTAAGGCGGCTTTGCCTGAACACTCTCTGGCTTTGTCAGTGAAGGAAGAAGCCAGGCCCTGAAAGCAGCAACAGAGCGTGGTAAATGGAATGGGGACTGCAGTGAAACTGCTTGGGGGAAAGACTTGTTGGTTGTATTGGTTATGCCTGGCTGGAGTCTGTGACCCAACATAGCAAAACCAGCCGTGCCCCTGTCCCAGCTGTCACTCCAAATCCGGTCTCTGCCTTCGCTGACCTGGGCTCTGTCTGAATGCTGGAACCAAGCAGTTTCATTTTGCGTGTGCCCAGCGTGTCCTTCTGATCAGGGAGAGCTGAGCTTGGCTCCTTCCAGAGCCACTCAACCTCTATTCCGGGGGGGGGGCGGGGGGAGGCAGCGAGGTAACCTCCTCCCATCCACAGGAGTGTGGTGCCTCCATAACATTCCCAGCCTCCACTGGCCCTGAGCAAGGAGAGCAAGGCCAGCCGTGGACTTGGGTCATCCAAGCCATGCTGCCGAGCAGAGCCATGTCTCTAACCATATGTGTGTGTCTCTCTCTAATCAGACAAGGCAGCAAGGTTCTCCATACCCACTGTCTCCTCTCTCTGCCTAGGGCACTGGGGCCAGGCCATACACAGGGAAGGTTGGTGCTGAGGATGTAGACGGTATAGACATGGCATACCGAGTCCTGGCAGACCACGCCCGAACTATCACCGTGGCTCTTGCTGATGGAGGGAGACCTGACAACACTGGCAGAGGGTAAGAGTGCATGTGGCACAACTGTGCATTACTGAACCGGGGAGGAAGCCAGAGTGGCGTTACTGCGGATGTGTGTGTCCAGAGGCTGCAATTCAGTCATGGCGATGATGAAATTCCACCATTTAGAGGCAGGTGAAACTTACAGCCATTGACATCTTGATCTTGGAAACAGAGGTGGTGTGATGTCCCCCTTTGCTTTGGGTGCAGTGAGGGTCTTCTCACTCCTTTGGGCATCTGGAGATCCCGCATTTGAACCACCCGCACATGCAAGGCCCTGTTTCCTTGTAACTGAGAAGGCTGGAAGGGATCAATAGCAGGGCTTGGAGCCAGGCTTATTGTGGTTTGGGTAAGTGCTGTGCAGACTTTCCACCCAGTGCTGCCAGTGCATCTCGGTCCTGAGGTTCAGCTCTGCCCCTGCTATTCCAGCTCTGGGCTTGCCACACACACTTCGGCCAATGTCCCTCAATGCTGACGTGCAGCTGCTCTACAGGGAGGCAGTTCCCAAGCTGTAAGGATGTAAATATATGAATAGGGCTATACTGCAGGCCTCTGTGTCAAGTAAAGGAGATTGAGTGAGCGCAGTGGTGAGAGATCAGAGGTAGGAAAATCGAACAACATGGTAGTAATTGGAGACCCCCACTAACCATGTGAAATGGTCAAATATTCCAGCTTGGCCCCATTGGGTCAGCTAGTTCTAGAGCACAAGAGGAGAGGTCGTTCTTAACTCGGCTTTAAGTGAATGCACAGGCACCAGTTCAAGAAGGGAGAGGAGTTGAGCCACTCAAACAGTGACCACAATATAATCAGTGTTGATATCCAAGGGGCGGGTAGGCTGCAGAAAGGGACACAGCATCATTAACCTTTAGAAAGGGAGATTTCAGTAAAATGTGAAGGTTAGTCAAAAAGGCCCCAAAGCTAAAAATAAAGGAGGTAAACTTCATAGATGGATCAACCCTAGAAAGGGACCTGGGTGTCAAAGCAGTGAGACTTAGGATGTCAGGAATGGGGTGGAGAATAACACTGAAAGTAGTAAAATGCCTTGATGTAAATGAAAGGTGTGGTCTTGTCTGTCACTGGTCACCCTATCTCATTGCAGAACTAGAGAGGTGGTCAGAGAAGAGTGATGAGAATGATCAATGGCCTGGAAAAACTCTCATGTGACGAGTGATTGGAAAAACTGGGATTGTTACCTGAGCAAAGAGAGAGAGCAAAGGGGATGCAGTAGAAGTATGGAAAATACTGACTGTTCTAGAGAAGGTAGATCCAGTAGTTCTGGTGTCTGTGTCTCATAACACAAGAACAAGGGGACATTGAATAAAATTAAAAGGAAGAAAATTCAATACTAATAGAAGGAAATATTTTTCTACGCAGTGCATAATTAGACTGTGGAACTCATGAACACAGGAAGTCTGTGAGGCCAAGAATTTAGCAAGGTTCAAAAAGGCATTGGACACTTATACAGATATCAAGAATAGCCAGAGTGATCATAATTACTGATCCCAACATTTTGGGACGGGATGTGAAACCTTATGCTGCTGGGCGGAAGCTAGGCTCTAACTAATAGAGGGCAGATTATCTCCCATCTATTACTGTAGGGATTTTACACCTTCCTCTGATGGACCTAGGCTCTGATGCAGCCTGGCGCATGTTCGTGTCTCTCCCAGCTGTGCTGATGCCCCTCAGTCCTGACACCTAGCCCCTCTGCTGTTCTAGTCCTGCTTCCCACACTCTTCCAGCGCACCTCATCTCCCACCCACAGGAGCTGAGGGCGTGGATTCCAAAACTAGGTGGGAGGAGCTGAGAAAGAGGCCCTCAGTCGCATTGCCCATGGTTAGCTGCTGGTGGATCCCACTGGCAGGAGGGGAGAGGGGTGTAACATCGGAGTGAGGATCCCCTTTCTCTGCGCTGTTCCTGCAGGTATGTTCTGAGAAGGATTCTCCGGCGGGCCGTGCGCTATTCCCACGAGAAGCTCAATGCCCCCAAGGGCTTCTTCGCCTCACTGGTCGACGTCGTGGTGCAGTCGCTGGTAGGTCCCTTTGCTGCACAGTAACTGCATGAGACTCCAAGGTTGTGCATGGTTGGAGACTCCATCCACTGTCTGATGCTGATCTCTGCTCTTAATGGCGGCTACTTCTGTGTCTGCAGGGCGACGCGTTCCCCGAGCTAAAGAAGGACCCGTATATGGTGAAGGATATCATCAATGAAGAAGAGGTTCAGTTCCTGAAAACGCTCAGTAGAGGGCGCCGCATCCTGGACAGGAAGATCCAGAGCTTGGGAGGCAGTAAAACGATCCCTGGTAAGGTTTGTTTTCACTCCTTTCATGCTGAATGAGGCTTCCAGGGAATCCTCCTGCCCCGACACACCAGCTGTGTCCGGTGGAAATCTGCTACTGAGTCGTTCAGGGCTCAGCTGGGCTGCCTGTGAATTTAGCAGGGTGAAAGGTGTCAGATTGATGGTACTGGAGACTGAAGCCCTCTATCACAGCGGGGGCAGCTGCAGAGTGAGCCCCCCCGGGCACCATCCTGCCACGGGCTCACCTGTGACCTACAAGATGATCCCGTCTCCATGGCCTGTTCAGTCCTTGGGCTCTCTGATGCGGCTGCCAACAATTGGTTCCTGTTCTGGTGGGTGGCGACATCTTACTGTGGACAGCTGTCTGCTAGGGACTGGACTGAGATCCACCTACGGGTGTCCTGCAGGCTGTGACCCCGGCACTGTGACCGCTGACTGGCAGTGCCCATTAGCCAGGCATATCTCCAAGGTCCACTGCCGAGTCTCGTAGGCTTCCCCGTTAGCTGAGGAAGTGTCCCAGGCCCTTTGGGAGCTGGTTTTCTCCAGGTGGGAGGGTTCTGATGGAGGAGCAGTGGGAGACCTGACTGATCTGTTTCTTCTCTCAAGGGGACACTGCCTGGCTGTTATACGACACCTATGGTTTCCCCGTGGATCTCACTGGACTCATTGCCGAGGAGAAGGGCCTCACTGTGGACATGGAAGGCTTCGAGGAAGAGCGGAAGATGGCTCAGGTAAAGACCAGCCCCTCTGCGTTGACCCTACTACAAGGAGCAGGTGGGGGCACAGGTGTGGGAGGACTCCTTTGTTAGTGGTTTAAAGGGACAACACTCTGCGCCTTTACAACAGGGCGTCTCCTAGGAAACCTGACTCTGAGCACCCTGGGCCATGTTGCTGGGTCCTGGGGCAGGCTGGGGCAAAGCACAGGAAGTCTGGCTGGAGGGCAGATCCTGAGGGTGCAGCCTCATTTGCATGGAGAAACACTGGGCACCTCTGCCTCCTACCAGGGTGCCTAGCTCCTTGCCAGCTCTCATGGAGCTTTTTTCCCCACTGCCCTCCTGAAGGCTGAATTCCCGGAAGTAAACAGTGAGCAGGTTGCATGAGAATCAGCCCTGCTATCACAAACCTTCACGGGGGGCTGTGCAGATGTCGTGTGGCTTTCCTTCCTTCTTTCTCGTGATCTCAGCAATCGGGAGCACCATGTTGTCCACACAGACTCCAAACCTCCTCCTCTGTGAGGTTATGGGAAACCTGCCTTTCATCTGCCCTGGCCTGTGTCCCCCTTGGGCTCTATCTGTCCCACGTCACAGGTTCTTCTGAAAATATGCCCTCTTGTGTTCATCCCATTGCTGCCTGAAGCAGACTCACTGATTAGATTTCTGTAGGCTGGGCTAAGACTTCTTCAACAGAGGAATAACAGTGGGGGTGTAGCCAACAGCAATCTCTGTGTAGATGGGTCTCTAGGTCTGGGTTCTCAAACTTACTTTCTGAGGCCCCCCAACATGCTATTAAAAACTCCAGACCCAGCAGGAGGGGGCGAGGCCTCCAGGCTTCTGCCCTGAAGGTACTGGAGCTCGGGACTTCTGCCTTATAGGGCACCGGGGTTCGGGGACCCTCTGAAATTAGCTCGTCGGCCCCTGGTTGTGAACCACTGCTCTACATGGATCTGGGACTCATGCCACGTAATGCTGCATTTATGGGACTGGGAAGACACCTGGATCATCCTGCCAGCGCCTGTCTCTGCATGAAGGGGGGGAAAGGGGAAACTTACTGCACCTCGGTTCTACAACGTCCAGTGCAAGAGTGCTCCATGCACCCTCATCCTGAGACTAGATCCAAGATGCCCTGGTTTTAATCTACCCTATAGTAATAGGCCTTATTTACAGGAGAGTTTCTAAGAGACTCTCTCCCCCTCCCCCCGTTACTGTAGGCTGGTGCAGCCTTGCTTGTGGGGAGCACTGGTGTAGGCAGGCTTCAGGCCATGCTGTGTGATCTAGGCATGCTCTGAATGCAGCTGAGCTATCTGATGGTTAGAACCCTAGCGCTCTGCCTAGACCTGTGGTCCCGTCATTGGAATCAGCATGGAAGCTGCACCAGGGCCAGAGAAACGGGGAGCCCCCCGCCCCCAATCACTAGTGTAGACAAAGCTCCTACAAATCCAGCTGTGTTCTTCATGCTACCCGCTGAGCACCTTCTAGGTGCTTCAGTAGCGCAGAGCTAGGCACTGTGGGTCCTGCACAGCCAGTGCAGTATTGGATTCACAGCTTGGCTGCTTTGCATTGCAGCTGACTTGCAGTAGAGCAGGCGCGGGATGAGCAGAACTCTCGCTAGCCCCCCCTTTAGCAATAGCTGAGTAGCGGTGCAGGGAGCGCCCCACAGTGGGTGGATGGGATTGCTACTGAAGTGCTGTCATGGCTGTCGTGCTGCCAGTCATCCTGCTTCAGAGCATCCTTCACCTGGTGGCCTTCAGGGGGACAGAACGTGGATCCCTGCCATCCCACTGGATTCTTGCCTCCTCAGTTTCTTGGCAGACTCGCTGTGAATGAGGAAAGCTGTGAATATCGGTGTGTTTGATGCAGGGCTACAGCATAGACTAGACTTGGCCCACGATGTCGGGTGTCCCTTCTGCCCCAGTCATGCCTCCAGCCCTGCATGTGCTGCTAAAGCCCAACCAGCTGATGCACAAGGATTGGATCCCTATGGCAGTGCTAAGGGATCTTCTCCCTGCCCCTAACGCTTCCACCCGTTGCCATTCTCAGCTGAAGTCTCAGGGCAAGGGAGATGGGGCGGAAGACCTCATCATGCTGGACATCTATGCTATTGAAGAGCTCCGCACCCGGGGACTGGAGGTGACCGACGACTCGCCTAAATACAACTACACGTCGGATCCCAGTGGTGTCTACGGTATGTGACAAAGTGTCCTCCAGATGGTTCCCCTGCTCCTAGCCTCGCTTCGTGGGTCTTGCATGGGGTCAGGCCTGGAGGCTAGTCTGTGGACTCTGCCGTAGCTTGCAGCGAAGGTGCCTTTGTGTCTTCCTGCATCTCACGCCTGCCCGGTGATTGGCTGGCAACCTTTAGGGCTGAGGGAGGAGAGAGAACCATGGCGGGCTGACAGCTGCCAACAGAGGCAGGTGGAGGATAGTGCAAATCAGAGGGGCAAATCCACTGCCTGGCAGGAGAAGACACTGACTGTTTGGAGACACGGAAACCTTTTAAAGGGAACCGATTTCTCTGGCTGCTCTAGGGACTGTCCAGCTCATACGCTCCCTGCCTGATCATTGGGACCCCCTAGTGGTTCCTTTTCACCCCAGCTTTGTATCTGGGCATCCCTGGATTCCCCGGTATCTTGGTCCATTACTGAGCCCTGGGCCTGCTCCCTGAGGCGCCCTGGTCATGGATCAGGGCCCCGTTGTGCTCTGTGCCGTACGGACACAACACAAAGGCAGCCCCTGCCCCACAGAGCTGACCACCCCAGCGATTTCCCCACCCCAGCTAAATGTCCCACTGCAGGTTCCACTCAGTGTTCTTCCTTCACATCTTGTCTTAAACTGTTAAGCAACCGCTCCAGCACTCCAGAAGTGGCTGCTGGGCATGTGTGTCTATGGCTATGTGTAAATGGCTGGGATTGTCGTCTCACTGACCTTGCCTCTCCCACCGGCGACAGAGTTTGAGAGCCCAGTGGCCACTGTGCAAGCAATCCGCAGGGAGAAGAGGTTTGTGGAGGAAGTATCCACGGGCCAGGAGTGTGGCATAGTGCTGGACAAGAGCTGCTTCTACGCCGAGCAGGGCGGTCAGATCTATGACGAGGGCTACCTGGTCAAGGACAACGACAGCAGCGAGGATGTAAGTGGGACCAGGCACCTGTGTGCTGACGTACAAACAGAACCACTCCCTGAGTGCCATTCTTGGGAAAGAAGGGTGAAAAGACAGTGGGGCTGGGACAGGGAGGGAGAGGAAGGGTGGTGCGGTGGATAGTGTTTTGGCCTAGGCTGTGGGAGACCCAGTTTCAATTCCTTGCTCAGCCACAGGGACCACAGACAATCACTTAGGCTCTCAGTTCCCCATCTGTACAATCATAGAAGGCTGGAAGAGATCTCAAGAGGTCATCTGCGCAAAGGCAGGACCATTAAACCTAGATCAGCCCTGACAGGTGTTTGTCCAACCGGTTCTTCAAAACCTCCATGGGGATTCCACAACCAGCCTTGGACACCTGTTCCAGAGCTTAGCTACCCTTTGAGTTAGAAAGTTTTTCCTAATACTAGCATTGACCCCCTACTTGGTAAGGCAACTCCCATCTTTTCATGTGCTGTGTATTTATACTTGCCTACTGTATTTTCCACTCCTTGCATCTGATGTGGGTTTTAGCCCACGAAAGCTTATGCCCAAATAAATTGGTTAGTCTCTAAGGTGCCCCAAGTACTCCTCGTTGTTTTTCCTAATACTGTATTGAACCTATATCTCCCTTGCTGCAGATTAAGCCCTGTATTTCTTGTTCTACCCCCAGGGAAGATGGAGCACAATTGATCACCATTCTCTTTGTACCAACCTTTAACATAACTTGAAGACTGTTATCAAGTCCTCCCCTCCCATACCCCCAGCTTTCCTTTCTGCCCACTTTCTTTAACCATTTCTCATAGGTCAGGCTTTCTGAACCTTTGATCACTTTCGTTGCTCCCCTCTGGACTCTCTCCGGTTTGTCCACGTCTTTCTTAAAGCACGGTGCCCAGACTGGGACACAGTACTCCATTGCTGAGCACAGGACAACCATTTCCCACGTTTTACATACCACAGTCTTGCTAATACACCTCAGAATGACATTTGCCTTTTTTGCGAGTGCATCATGTTGCTGATTCAGATTCAATTTGTGATCCACTAGAACCCCCCTAGATGCTTTCCAGCAGTATGACTGCCTGGCCAGGTGTCCCCATTTTGTAGCTATTCATTTGATTTATTTATTTTTCCTGCCAAAGTGAAGTAGTTTGCACTATTGAATTTAATCCTGTCGATGCCAATGGGGAGACTAGCCCTGACCTGCCTCCCAGGGGTGTGTGCAGGTAAACGGTACAGATGATCGAGTGCTCACATGTGATGGAGGCCAAATCTGCAGGCCCCCCCTTTGGCTCTTTGTCCGTGATCCTGACCTGCCGAGCGGTAATGGCCGATTGTTCAGTGATTTGAATCGGGGCTTAACTGAGCTCTGCACTGCACTCCCCAGAGCCACCTTTCCTCCTTGGTCTTAATTTAATTTTCTGGTTCCCTGTTTGTCCCCCACTCCCACTGCAACTGTCAGTCCCCAGAGAGAGCTGGCCGACCCATGCTACCATGCTGCTCATGCTACCAGAGAGGCCTGTGTTCCTGGGACTTACTCTTCTGGGGGCTTTTCAGTTGCCATCCAGGATGCTGGGTGGAATAATAACGACAATTCCCCTGCTGTCTGTGCTCTCCCCCATCTGGTACAGAAAACGGAGTTCACAGTGAAGAACGTGCAGATCCGGGGGGGCTATGTGCTTCACATAGGAATGGTCTACGGGAGCCTGAAAGTGGGAGACCAAGTCCGTCTGTATATTGACGAGGTGAGTTAGAGTAATGCTACGGTGAGTGACACCATCTCTCTTTTCCGTGAGAGATCGGTGTCTCCTTTTCTTCCACCATTCTGAGGCCACTGCCTGCTCCCACCAGGGCATCCCAGCAGATGTCATTTAGTAGAGCTAAGGTTGAGCCACGAGTCCCCCAGGAGCTGGCGGCTGGAATTTGTGTTCTGCCCTAAAGAGTTAATGCGATGGGGGTTAGACTGGGGCACTAGTGAAATCCTGGCTAGGAAGGGATTGTCCAGCTGCCCTGGTCTCTACGAGGTTTCAGTTACATAAGGACATAAGAACGGCCATACTGGGTCAGACCAAAGGTCTGTATCCTGTCTTCTGACAGTGGCCAATGCCAGGTGCCCAGAGGGAATGAACAGAACAAATAACCATCAAGTGATCCATCCCCTGTCGCTCATTCCCAGCTTCTGGCAAACGAGGCTGGGGACACCGTCCCTGCCCATCCTGGCTAATAGCCATTGATGGACCTGTCCCTCCATGAACTTATCCAGTTCTTTTTTGAAGAAATTTTTCTTTCTCTCGGGTGTCTTCAATGTTGGTAGAAGATACTTGGTTGAACCCTAGCATGTAAAATCTTCTTCTCTCCTGTACATGGGCAGCCTGCCATGCCCTGTGCACTCCCCCCACTGTGCCTCGCCCCGTCCACGGCCTCTCACCAAGCACCGCCAACCAGCGGGACAGTTGGGGAGATGATCTCTGTGACAGGGGTCCTGGGAACTGGATTGAGACTGTTTTCCTTGATGCTGGTCCCAGAGCAGCCTCAAGACAGAAGCTGCTTTTGATCTCTCCATCCTGCGTTGGCCCAGATTTCTCTTGAAGCAGAACTGATTTGTAGCTGTAACCTCCTGCTTCTCTGTCCCATGGATAGTCAGTTCTCACTGGGCTGGGCCAACGGTGTGTAAGCAGGGGGCACGTGGCAGCCCCTCCAACAGAGCCCTTTAATAATTGCTTTCCCTCTGCTCCCTGCAGCCAAGGCGGAGACCCATCATGAGCAACCACACTGCCACCCACATCCTCAACTTTGCCCTGCGCTCGGTGCTGGGGGACGCTGACCAGAGAGGGTCCCTGGTTGCCCCAGACAGGCTGCGATTTGACTTCACTGCCAGGGGAGCCATGTCCACCCAGGAGATCAAGAAAACAGAAGAGATTGCCAACCAAATGATAAAGGAAGCCAAGGTGTGCTCAGGGGAGAGGGTGCTTGCTGGAGGACTCTGATGGTGGGACCGCAGGCTCAGCTTGCCAGTGTGCTCGGTCCATTGAGTTAACCCTCCGCCTCACTCCCCTGTGGTGGTGGTGGTGATGCTACACGCAGACTCCTTCTCTACCTCCTAAACCTGGGCCAAGTGGAGAATCAGGGCATTAATTTGCAGAAAAAATGGGGCTGATGTTGAGTGGGGCAGGCAGAAGGACACGTGCTGCCTTGACAGCCCAGTTCCTTATTGTCCCACCCTCTTGACTGTCAGCTGTGCAGTGTGAGCAAGTGTGGAATTGGCTGACCAGAGCAGATCAAGGATCCCCATTGTCTCCTCACAGCAGATCACCCTGCATGGCTCTGCCCGTGTTTCATGGGTAGAGGTTTCATCTCAGACATGACCTGAATATCTCCTGCTACGGGAGCTGGCTCTCTGTCTTCTAGCTGCATGCCCTTCATGTTAGATTGGGTCTGGAGGTGGCCAGTGTTGATCTGTAATGTGGCACAGTCCTGAGCGGGATGCAATGGTACTGCAAAGCTGAGAGCATGAGGATCATGTTCTCAGCAAGAGACGTTCCTCAAGTGTGTGTCAATGTGCATCCCATCCTAGGGATACCTGCACCCCGTGTTTCAGAGCGGCTTCTTTCTCATAGCACTGCTATTGAGTGAGAGCCACACTGAGTACAACATCTCAAAGAACCACAGTCACTGGAGGGTAAGGAGCTGCTCTTTGTTGGCCTCTTTGGTGTAAACTCAGATTTCCTGGTAAGATGTGGCCTTATTTTCACGGGAAAATACAGGTTTAAACTGAACTCTGGGAGCCTCATCAATATTTCCCAGAATATAAATTGGCTGTTCTTTATTCACTGCACCTGTTGTCAGTGTACATGACATGTCTTTGGTGGGCTGGCCAGTAGAGTACTCATGGTCACTGTTCTCCAGGTTTGGAAAAGCACACAGGTGTCACTGGATCATTGATGAGCCATTAGCCATAGGCTAATTTGGATGCTGAAATCTGTCAGGCTATGACTCTAACTCTAAGCAGCGGTTAGCACAGAACGGGTGTTATGTCTGAGGAGAAGGTGTGAGAGTTGAGGCTGCTCACCCAGAGACAAATCCAACTGTTGCTTGTTGAAAATGAGATGAGAAGTTCTGATGCTTTGGTTACAGCTGTTAACCTGTATCTGCATTTCTGTCTGTGCTGGCAGTGCCCATCTGATTCCCCTTGCTTTGACCTCCCCAGACTGTGTATGCCAAGGATTGCCCTCTGGCAGCAGCAAAAGCTATCCAGGGCCTACGGGCTGTGTTTGATGAGACCTACCCCGATCCCGTGCGTGTCGTCTCCATTGGCATCCCCGTGGAGGACATGCTGGCCGATCCCTCCAGTGCCGCTGGCTCCATCACTTCCGTCGAGTTCTGTGGAGGGACGTGAGTATCTGAATAGAAAGAGGATGGGGAGGCAGTGATAGGATTTTTAGCCATCTTACCTTGTCTGTTCTTTCCAAAGACACCTGCAGAACTCAAGCCATGCTGGCCCTTTTGTGATTGCCTCTGAAGAAGCGATTGCTAAAGGCATCCGGAGGATAGTTGCAATCACTGGTGCTGAGGCGCTGAAGGTAAGTGGAGAGAGAAGTGGGATCATTGTGAAATCCAAGTATAGTGAGTAGCCTCCTGGAGCATGTGCGTGTGGCAATCTGATCGTGGACAAGAGATTTTCATCTGTATTAAAGATTAAGAGCCAGATCCTCCACTGGGTTTAAATGGTCCTTGCACCGCTGACTCCACTGGGGTGATACCACTGAGCATTTGACCCCAGGTGCCTGCAGCATTTACAGCTTCTAACTTTAGCTTCAGAGCTGCAGGCCCGGTGGGGGAAGCGAGTGATGCCCTTGCAGATCTAGGAGAACTGGGTGGGAGGTTCCCTGGCCAGGCCTCCAGCCAGAGGGTGGAGCTGGGGAGCCTTGCATGCAATACTGTTGCACACCCTCCAGCTGTGTCAGTCAGACTGGCAGTGCAACAGGAGTGATTACAGTGTCTGATTTCCTGCCAGGCCATGCCAAGCCAGGTTGGTGGGAGGAAGGATGGCAAAGAGTGGTGAAAGGGGTGAGAGAAATGGAGAAGAAATGCTTCCTGCTAGCTTTGTAGTGGCTGCACTTCCATGCTTGGGCTGGTGTCTTATGGGACGATGCTTTCCCAGGGAAGTAGTTCAGCTCTTGGTATGATAGATCTGTAAGTGTTCTCTGCGCTTACTGAGCAAATGGCACAAAGAACACGGCCCTGGAGCAGAGCTGTGGAGACAGAGCTCTTGGGACAACCACTATATTGTCAGCTGCAATTAATTATGTGAACAAAGACTAAACATCACAAGAGTTCCAGTCCTTGTGCTGGGCAGTGTAAACTGGTCCCCAGCTGGTGTCAAGAGGGTGTTTTCTCCCAGGGTCAGTGAGGTGCATCTTTGTGGGGTTTAATGGCTTTCTCTGAAGCATCTGACATAGGCCAGTACTAGGAGGGGAGTGGCAGGTACTGGGTGTGAGATTGGCTAATAGACAAGCACCACCTTCTTGAGCTCTGCTGCTGAGAGATCTTCATTGTAGCTCCCTGTGGAAACATCTCTCTCTCGCGGGTTGTATTTCTGTCCTTTGTCGCATGGTGTTGGACAGCCCAGTGCTCGGTAGCCCTCCAATGGAGCTAAGAACTGAATTCTGCTCTCTCAGGCACTCAGGAATGCGGACAGCCTCATGAAATCGCTCTCTGCCCTGGATGCCAAAGTGAAGGTCCAGACTGCTCCCAACAAGGACGTGCAGAAGGAGATTGCAGACCTCAGTGAGGTGGGTTGGGACCCCGCCCCTCCAGGAGCGTTGCATCAGACTGGCAGAAGCAGAGAAGAGAGAGATGCCTTAGCCTGGGTTCTTAAATCAAAGCAAGTCACTTAGCAGTTGGGGCCCAAGGGTACATGAGACCTGTGTCTAGTGCCTAAAGTGCTGCTTGGGAAATCCAGGTTCAATTCCCTGCTCTGCCAACGTCCCTGGATCTCTGTGCCTCAGTCCCCACTATTCCAATAACAGTAATAGCCCTGTCCTGCCTCACACTGGTGTTGAGGGGCTAAATCTGCTAGAGATTGGGAGGCACTGGGACAGTACGGTGATGGAGGCCACAGAAGTATCCTAGGTGTCTCATGTGTGACGTTGGGAAGGGAGTTTCTTGCTGGGTGCTCTGCTTGAGTGGCTTTTTGGGTTTAAAGCCAGTTCATTAGGGTGGGGAGCACAGAAACCTCGGCCTCCTGTTGTGATAGGCCATGAGCCTGAACCCCCCTCTTCTGCTTCCAGACACTGGCTACCGCAGTTATCCCACAGTGGCAGAAGGATGAGCTGAGAGAGGCGCTCAGAGCACTGAAGAAGGTTATGGATGACCTGGACCGCACAAGCAAAGCAGACGTCCAGAAACGAGTGAGCCCGTTAGCCCAGCTGGATAACGCTGGTGGGATGGGGGTTATGGTGGACATCCGTGTGGCCTCTGCTTCCTGCTCCCAACCCAAATAAATGTATGCTGCTCTCCTCCCTGTGGAAGGGGCCTGCGCTGCCTAAATGTGGGGGTCTAGCTGGCACCCACCTTTTCCAGTCAAGGTCTCTGTTTGTTTTGCCCCATGCCTCTGCAGCTACCTCATGGGGGTGAGGTTGGACAGTCCTCTGTAACAGTAATAAATGTATTCAGCTGACCACCAGGGGTGCTGTTGGACAGAAAGGTGGGCGAGCCACCTTAGTTCCTGGAAAATGCTTCAGGGCCAGCCGAGGGCCTGATGTGGGGTATTCATGGGTTGCAGCTGAATGGAGTGGTAGTTATTGCTTCTGACTCCACGTGGTAACTGGTGACTGCATTGGGGAGGCTGTGTACAGCACAACCTTCTCTTGGGTCACATACACAGATCGTCCTCTGCACATGCTCAGGGGTTGCATTGCACTCCTGGCTGGCCAGAGGTGAAAGTAAGCCAGTACGGTGTACCGGCAAAAGCCAGTACCCCGTGCCGGACTGCGCTGGCCTCCGCGGCGGGGATTTAAAGGGCTCTGGCGGCCGGGCTGGGGCGGGGATTTAAAGGGCTCTGGGCTGCCCGCAGCCGTGGGGAGCTCTGAGCCCTTTAAATCCCGGCCCCAGCCCAGCCGCCAGAGCCCTTTAAATCCCCGCCGCGGAGGCCAGCGCAGTCCGGCACGGGGTACTGGCTTTTGCCGGTACACCGTACTGGCTTACTTTCACCTCTGGCCAGCCAGGAGTGCAATGCAACCCCTGAGCATGTGCAGAGGTGAAAGTAAGCCAGTACGGTGTACCGGCAAAAGCCAGTACCCCGTGCCGGACTGCGCTGGCCTCCGCGGCGGGGATTTAAAGGGCTCTGGCGGCTGGGCTGGGGCCGGGATTTAAAGGGCTCAGAGCTCCCCACGGCTGCGGGCAGCCCAGAGCCCTTTAAATCCCCGCCCCAGCCCGGCAAGGCTCGGGGTTCCCCGCAGCCGCGGGAGCTCCGGCCCCTTTAAATCCTGCTCACAGCTCTGGTCACTGGAGCTGCAGGGGGGATTTAAAGGGCCTGGAGCTCCGCGGCGGCCAGAGCCCCGGGCCCTTTAATTTGCCCCTGAGCCCCGGGGGCTCCCAGCCACCTCTGCAGCTGGGAGCCCCAGGTTGATTTAAAGGCCCTGGGGCTCCTAGCCACAGCCGGTGCCCCAGGGCCTTTAAATCTTGAGAGGCCCTGCCTCGTCCGGTTGAGACCACGCCCCTCAGGACTCCGGCAGTACCGGTAAGTCCTGTAAATTACTTTCAGCCCTGTGGCTGGCCCAGTGTTTGGGTCCGTGCAGGATTGGGGTGGAGTGATCAGGGAGGGGAATGGGGAGGTGGGGAGTTCCAGCTGGCAGAGGTTTGAAATCTTTCCCTGTCACTAGTGGACCTCCCGTGTCCAAGCGACATGCACCGATTTACAGTCTGACTCGCCGCTTATTCTCGCAGGTGCTGGAGAAGACCAAGCAGCTCATTGACAGTCATCCGAACCAGCCACTGGTGGTCCTGGAATTGGAGAGTGGAGCTTCAGCAAAGGTAACCCAGCTCCCAGGGCAGAACAGCCTCTCCAGGCCCCTCTGTACACACGGAACCTAGCCTTTGGATTTGTGCTCTGGGCAGGCGGACACTTCCGCAGCGTACTCATTACATAGCCGGTTTGAGAGCCTCCATCTTGGGGCACACACTAGGGTGGGGAGTGGTGTGTGCTGCTGTTCACGTGCTGGGTCTCTGCACCCCTCCTTCTGGGTTAACTAAGCCCACCCTAAACATAACCAGAATGGTGAGGATCTCCGTTACTTGTCCTTCTAGCTCTCCTCTGCTTCCACATCCCAGCTTCCAGACTCTGGCTGCGGATGGGGATCCCTTCAAAAATCTCTCAATGACTTTCCTAAGTGACCCCAGTAAGGGTAGCCCAAGGAGGTAGCTAGAATAAGGGAAATACAGGCTGGAAACATTTCTGAACAGGAAGATTTGTAGAGAAGCAGCGGAAGTTCTGTCACATGGGACACTGAAAACTAGCCAGATGAGTACAGTGTGTCTTGTGCTGGCCCCCAGGCAGGGACTAGGTGGAGCCTAGGACAAGCGCAAGGGAAGAGTGGAGTGTCATTCTCCAGCTCTGATTTCTTGGATTCTGTAGCCTGTCCAGCTGGTTTTGTTACAGGCGGGAGCAAGCTTGTTTCCCATCCCCCTCCATCTCAAGTAGCCATGAGCTGAATCCATTCTTTCGTCTTTGCGGCGCTTGTTTGGCTGTGCTGGTTGAGTGAGCTCTACCACTGACAAGCACCAGTCGTAAATGGACAGTCGTGGTAAACGAGGCTGCAGCCATCCACTTTGAATGCCCCTGTTAAACTTCTCCATGGACAGCCTCCCAGCTCTTCTCGTTCCAGCCATCCCTCCTGTCAGTTTCAGGGTAACTGCACCTGCTTTCCCCCCTCTGGTCCCAGGAGGCCACTTCCATCTCCCAGCCATCACCTCTCCTGGGCGGAGACCTGCATTGTACTCCCTCCTGACCAGGGGACCTTTAAGGCTGCACTCCTCCCTGCCTACACTGTGCTATTGCCAGCAAACCAGACTGCCTACAAGGCTGCACTTTGCCTCCTCTCCAGAGGATAGGCCCGGTGCATTGCCTGCAGTTATAAGTTAGCATGCAGCATTACAGAGAAATCCTATTTACAAAAACAAAAACCCATAGGCACTGGAGGTCACCCCAACTCCAGTCTCAGGCTCTAGTAGGTGTCAGTCCTTCAGAACCCACAACTGGGTTTTCCCTGTAGTGACAAGTTCATAACTGTCTCTGACTCCAAACCAGAACCAGGCTGGCAGTTCAGAGGCCCGAGCTGTATAAAGCAATGGCTGATCTCCAGTCTCTGGTAACAGGTGATCAGCAGGCAATGACCCATGCCTTAGATCCTAGCTTCCAAAGGCTGGGATTTTCCATAACTGGAGATGGAGGAAATTGTAGTAACCTGCCCTTGGGAGTCTGCAGGAAATCTACTGAAGACTTCTTGTCCCCAGAGTCCAGTGTTTGGCACATTTTCAATATAGTCCTTGGAGCTCCCAGGTCTCCCCACCGATCTTGAGAGACGTCCAATCCCGGCTCACAATAAGACATCGAGTTAATAGCTTTCAAAGATATTGCCGGAAATTGCCCTATGTGTCACAGCTCCAGCCACCCACTTACACAGCCCTCGTCTCCATAGTATCTGCAGGCCTGTTGGTTTCTGTGGGGAAGTAGAACATTGTTCTAGATCTAGAATTCTCTTCTGGGGCCATTACTGCGATCTGCACGGCATCTCCCTTGCTATGTTCCATTACCAGAGTCCAGGACCTTTCTGCATTGCGCTGCTGGCATGTCCCTTGTGTAGTAATGCGCTGGGGGATGGCGCACACAGTGGGATTACAGACATCACATCCTGACCGTGCCCCCTGGGCTGGCAGCATCTCACAGTACAGCTGGAGCCATGTGCATCAGCTTATCCACACACACAGCCTGTCCTGGGAGTTCTGTAAATACACCAGATCTTTCTCCGAGTGAGGGAGCTCCATCTCCTTTGGAAAGACTTTGTGCCTGGTGCTCAGGGACTTGTTTCTTGCCAGTCCATGCAGCCTCTCTGCTCCCACCCTCCATGCAGCCCACTTCTGCTGACTAATCATAGAATCGTAGGACTGGAAGGGACCTCGAGAAGTCATCTAGTCCAGTTCCCTGCTCTCATGGCAGGACTAAGTATTATCTAGACCATCCCTGACAGGTGTTTGTCCAACCTGCTCTTAAAAATCTGGAGATTCCACAACCTCCCTATGCAATTTATTTCAGTGCTTAGCCACCTTGACAGGACATTTTTCCTAATGTCCAACCTAAACTTCCCTTGTTGCAATTTAAGCCCATTGCTTCTTGTCCTATCCTCAGAGGTTAAGGAGAACAATTTTTCTCCCTCTTCTTTGTAACAACCTTTTATGTACTTGAAAACTGTTATCAGGTCCCCTCTTTCTTCTCTTCTCCAGTCTGAAAAAATTAGGTTTGTTTAATCTTCCCTCATAGCTGGTTTCTAGACCTTTTAATCATTTTTGTTGCTCTTCTCTGGACTTTCTCCAGTTTGTCCACATCTTTCATGAAATGTGGTGCCCAGAACTGGACACAATATTCCAGCTGAGACCTAATCAACACAGAGTAGAGCAGAAGAATTACTTCTTGTGTTTTGCTTACAAGACTCATGCTGATTATATCCCAGAACGTTTGCTTTTTTTGCAACAGTGTTACACTGTTGACTCATTTAGATTATGGTCCACTATGACCCCCAGATCCCTTTCCACAGTGCTCCTTCCTAGGCAGTCATTTCCCATTTTGCATGTGCGCAACTGATTGTTCCTTCCTAAGTGGAGTACTTTGCATTTGTCCTTGAATTTCAGGCCATTTCTCCAGTTTGTCTGGGGGCCACTACAGGATTTTTTGAATTTTAATCCTATCCTCCAAAGCACTTGCAGCTCCTCCCAGCTTGGTATCGTCCACAAACTTTATAAGTGTTCTCTCTATGCCATTATCTAAATCATTGATGAAGATATTGAACAGAACTGGACCTAGAACTGTGGGACCCCATTTGATATGCCCTTCCAGCTTGACTGTGAACCACCGATAACTACTCTCTGGGAATGGTTTTCCAATCAGTTATGCACCCACCTTACAGTAGCTCCATCCAGGTTGTATTTCCTTAGTTTGTGAGACAGTATCAAAAGCCTTACTTAAGTCAAGATATACCACATTTACCACTTCCCTCTATCCAGAAAGCTCTTTGACAGGGTAACAAGCTATCAAGTTGGTTTGACACGATTTGTTCTTGACAAATCCATGCTGTTACTTACCACCTTACTATCTTCTAGGTGTTTATAAAACGATTGCTTAGTGATTTGCTCCATTATCTTTCCGAGTACTGAAGTTAAGCTAAGTGGTCTGTAATTCCCCAGGTTTTCCTTAGTCACCTTTTTATAGCTTGGCACTATATTTGCCCTTTTCAGTCCTCTGGAATCTCTCCCATCTTCCATGACTTTTCAGAGATAACCACTAATGGCTCAGACATCTCCTCAGTCAGCTCCTTGAGTATTCTAGGTATCACTTTTCAGGTCCTGCAGCCTGAGTGCTGCAGAGGTGCTGCTTCGAGGCAAAATGCATGAGGAAGATCTTGATCCAGTATCTTGGCCTGGTAATGGCTTGTGTCAAGTTATCTTCAGGGCCACTGGGGACTGTCCTGGTTGGGGCTGCAGAGTAATCTGTGTGGGAGCCTGCAATGTGCAGTGTATTCTGAGGCCAGGTGGAAGGTATGCTGGGATGGACTGGTTCTTGCCATGACTCTCTGTATATATGTGTCACTCCACAGGCCCTGAATGAATCTCTGAAGCTATTCAAGGCTTATTCCCCTCAGACTGCGGCCATGCTCTTCTCAGTGGATAATGAAGCTGGAAAGATCACCTGCTTATGCCAAGTACCTCAGGTAGTACCGTGTGTGCGCGCGCATCCATGCGCCCAACCCTGCAGCCATTCAAATGGAGGGTTAGAGCACTCACCACCAGCTGGGGGCCACTACAGGATTCCTGCATCCCTCATGCACAGGGGTGTCCACCATGTTTAAAAAAAAAAAAAAAAAAAATCCTGAGAAGATATACCTATCTCATAGAACTGGAAGGGACCCTGAAAGGTCATCGAGTCCAGCCCCCTGCCTTCACTAGCAGGACCAAGTACTGATTTTGCCCCAGATCCCTAAGTGGCCCCCTCAAGGATTGAACTCACAACCCTGGGTTTAGCAGGCCAATGCTCAAACCACTGAGCTATCCCTCCCCCCAGTGGTTCCCAAACTGTGGGGGGCACAGAGGAAGGTTTGAACTCTGTGCAGCAGATATTCCATGAGTGAGAGCTCCCTGCTGTTCCAGTGAGGAACGTGTCTACCGGCTGCTTTGCTTGGCACTTTAATTCTGTGCCAGTGGTCCCTAGATCTGCCTGGGCGGGAACCGGGTCAGGCACAAGGTGCAGAAGGGATGCCATACTGAAGAATAGCTTCAGTAACTTGGTCCAATTTAAGGACAAACTTCCTGGGTAGTTTCAGGGATATACAATGGGGGTTATTCAGAAACAGCTATTCTGGAATAACACCACATGCAGACACTCTTCATCTGGAATAAGAGGGCCTTGTTGCTAGTGTAGTCTAACCCACTTTGAAAGCTGTTCCTGAAAACCTCTGTGTAGACAAGCCTTCAGAGTGAAATCGCTCTGGATCAGGCTCATGGCCATTCATTAGATGAATTCCACTCACCTCTCTTCTGTTCCCTGTTTCCCATGACACACTTTCCCCTCCCCCGCCCCCCTTTGTTCAGTTGGCTCTCACTTCCCTATCACTGATATTATCTTGTATATATTGGGGCCCAGCATCTCCCTCTGCCCTTTCACCCTGGATGCTGTATTTATAGACCATGTGAAGTACTGGGCTTCTCGTCCCTGTGACAAAGTGGGACTGTTCTTAATGTTTCCTCTGAATACTGTGTGGGTGCCTCAGTTTTCCCTATGCATTTCTTAAGTCTCTAGGTGGTGGGATAAAGGCCAGTGTGCATAAATCACTGACATTCTGTCTCCCTGGCAACAAATGGCCAGGGCCCTCCCCCCCTGCAAGGAAATAGCTAAAGGTGAACAAAGAGATCAGTTGACCTCCTGGCCAGGGAAAGAGACAAAGCCCAGAGAAGGAGGGGCTGGAGGGGGTTTTCAGTTTGGAGCTGGCTTGGGACTAGGAGTGAGGGCAGACGGGGGTGTCTGGCTCGCGGGATCCCAGAATGGACCCGGCCGAGGGGTCCGGTTCGCTGTACCTACAAGCTCTCTTAGACCGTGTTCCTGTCATCTAATAAACCTCTGTTTTACTGGCTGGCTTAAGAGTCACGTCTGACTGTGAAGTGGGGGTGCAGGACCCTCTGACTTCCCCAGGACCCCACCTGGGTGGACTCGCTGTGGGAAGCGCACAGAGGGGCATATGCTGAATGCTCCCAGGAGAGACCCAGGAGGTGAAGCTATGTGAGCTGCTTGCCCTGAAGACAGTCTGCTCCATGGGAGAGGAGGCTCCCCAAAATCCTGACTGGCTTTGTGGGGAGCAGTTCCAGAGCATCGCCCGGGGACTCTGTGACATCCTCCAACCCCTCTTTTCTCTCCATGGGATGCCTGTAACGTAAACCAGTGGTTCTCAACCAGGGGTACGCAGAGGTCTTCCAGGGATACAGCAACTCATCTGGATATTTGCCTAGTTTTACAACAGGCGACATAAAAAGCACTAGTGAAGTCAGTACAAACTAAAATTCTTCTTTGAGTAGTGTCCCTGTAGGTGCTCCACTTCAGGTGTTGGTGAGTCCTTGCGCCGCAGGTCGGAGATTTTAGGTAGCAGTGCTCGGGTCGCGCATGCGCAGTAGTCTTGCGGTGACGTTGGCACCTCCTTCTCAACCATCCTCCGCTGCAGACAGAGCGCAGCGGCAGTGCTGCCTCTTCATTTTTCTCCTTCTAGAAATAAATTTAGTTTTAGATCAGGGGTCGGCAACCTACGGCAAGTGTGCCAAAGTTGATTTTTCTTGGCATGCGGCGTGGGCTGAGCCGCTCAGCCCCGCCGCCACTCTGGAGTTTCCGCTGCCAGTTGCCGGCTCCTGCAGGACCCGCCGCGGGTCCAACTCAGCACCCGCTGCTGGCCTGGGGGGGAAGGAACCCCAGGCTGGCAGCGGGCTGAGACCCCAGTTGGCAGGGGCCGCTGGTGAAAACCCCAGAGTCGCGGTGGGCTGAGCCGCTCAGCCCGCCCCGGTCTGGAGTTCCCGCTGCCGGCTCCTGCCAGCCGGGTCCCCGTGGGTCCAACTCAGCACCCACTGCTTGCCTGGGGTTCCTTCCCCCAGGCTGGCAGCGGGCTGAGATCCCAGTTGGCAGGAGCCTGCAGCCGAAACCCCAGAGCGGGGGTCGGGCTGAGCCGCTCAGCCTGCCCTGCTTTGGAGTTCCCGCTGCCGGCTCCTGCCAGCCGGGGTCCCCGCGGGTCCAATTCAGCACCTGCTGCTGGCCTGGGGGGGAAGGAACCCCAGGCTGGCAGCGGGCTGAGACCTCAGCTGGCAGGAGCTGGGGGCAGAAACCCCAGAGTGGCGGCAGGCCGAGCCAGTCGCTGCTCTGGGGTTCTGGCTGCTGGCCCCTCGCCAGCAGGGGTCTCTACCATGTAGCTCCACTCACCTTGCTTTCGGTTGGAGGCTCTCTTGCAGACAGGGTCCAGGCCTCCAGCCCTGCTCAGGCCTACCAGCCACCTACTCCACTCACCTCAGCTGCCAGTCTTGGTTTCCAGCCCTTGCTCATCCTGCTTTCGGGCCTGGAATCCCAGCAGGCCACCCTTTACATACAACAGTAGTTTGGTTATATATTATAGACGTATAGAGAGACCTTCTAAAAAACGTTAAAATGTATTACCGGCACGCGAAGCCTTAAATTAGAGTGTATCAATGAAGATTCGGCACACCACTGCTGAAAGGTTGCCGACCCCTGTTTTAGATTGTAGTTATATAGTTCTTAGATACATAGACTGTTAATTAGTCAGTTATTCAAAGAAAAAATTTCTTGAGGGAGACCCATATCCCCCAGAAATGTGCTTATTGTAGCAACCTAAAGGGTAGGGCAAGGCGTGACCAAGGTCTCCGCCTCAAGATGATTTTGATGGAAAAATATCTTCAGCTTCCTCAGGAAACCAAATCCACATCAGCAGAGCTCTCTGAGCAAAACCTCTAATAACGGGAGTGCTCAGTCTTCCAAACCATCTAGGAAATGAGCTGCGATACCCCCCCCCCCCCCTCCCCTCCAGGAAAGGGAACACTCAGAAAAAGAAGAGGTCCCCAGTGAGATTGGTATCCTCGGTGCCGAGCTCATCTAAAGCGAGAACCTTTGAGGCTCCGGAGAATTGGCCCCTTGTGGACCTCTGCCGAGCCCCGCTGCACCGACATGGAATCGAAACGTCATGCCTCCTCCACAGCACTGACCACTCCAATGCAGAACTCAGCACCGAGACCAGTTCCTCTGGCAATGCTGCCACCGTCGGCATCAACTCATTCATCAGCACCGGCAGACAGATCGAGAATGGCGCTGACTGTCTCGATAAAGGTGGACCACAATAATGGCACGACACCGACCACATCTGCACCACTGCAGTTTCTGCATCAGAAAGACATAGCGGTCTCAACGGTACCGCAGTCACTGCTGCTCGTCCCCGAGCAATCACCGGGCCAACGAACGGAGCAGCTCCTCACATCGCCTGCCTCAGTCTCTCTACAGTGATGAAGAGGGAGGATGCAGAGGGTAGCCAGTTCTCCTCATAGCATTCTTCGCCTACAGAGAGACCACCTCCATGGGAAGCTGCCAGAACCAATCCCTGCCAATCTCATGAGATGCAACAATGGTATGGGCAACCCTGATTCTGCCCACCACCACCTTTCCCTATGCAGTGGCCTCCCTGGGACCCCTGGGCGGCGTATAGAGCCCACTATAGTAGATCCTCTACCCCAGCCCGACAGGAAATTCATTCTCCTCCACCTTCCCCGAGCAAGGAAACATCGGAGGCACTTGAAGGGGTGGCAGAAGAAGAGGAAGAAATTTCAGAACAGGAACAGAAAGGCATTTCACCAGCTCATAACTCATCTTCCTCACCTGATGAGGCTGTCATACCACCACCTCCAAGTACAACAGATGACCTGAAACCGTTTCAGGACCTCTTCAAAAGAGTAGAGGCCAGCCAGGACATTCTGCTTGAGAAGGTGCAAGAGAACCAGCACAAGCTGCTACAAATATTGCAGACATCTACTTCATCAAAAATTGCACTTCCTATCAATGATGCCATTATGGAGCTGGCAGAGAATATATGGCAGATCCCTGCAACTGTACCGCCTACCAGTAAAAGGGCTGACAGAAAGTACTTTGTACCAGCAAAAGGGATGGACTTCCTTTTCTCCCACCTACAACCCAACTCCCTGGTGGTTGAAGCTGCCAACCATCGCAGCAAACTACCTCAATTCCGCTCCACCCCCCAGGATAAGGAGCACAAAAGATTAGACCTTTTTGGTCATCAAGTGTAATCATCATCCACGCTCCAATTCAGGGTTGCCAATTACTCAGTCCTCCTGGCAAAATACAACTTTGATAACTATAGCAAGCTGCAAGGCTTTCTAGAGGCCCTTCCAGAGGACAAACGTCCCCAGTTCACTGCCATCATGAACAAGGGAGAGATAATTGCCTATACGACTCTACAAGCCTCAATGGATGTAGCAGACACTGCTGCACGAACAACGGCCATAGCTGTCGTAATATGTAAAGCATCTTAGTTAGTCATCAGGGATCCCAAAAGAGCTCCAAGGGAAGGTGGAGGACTTTCCGTTTGACCAGGAAAAGCTCTTCTGCACATAAACGGATGAGGTCTTACACACGATGAAAGGTTCTCGGGCCACCCTGTGCACATTAGGCATATACACTCCGCCTACTAAGCGACGCTGGTATACACCATACCAGAAAGGTAGAGACACATATTTCCAACACCCACAACAACAGCAATTTGATCACAACAGAAACAAACAACGTCCACAAAGACGTAGGGCTCCACAGAACAAGTCCTAGTCTTCTCAAACATCTGCAACCGAGCCACAGTTTTGAAGTCTTGGTTGAGGGTCTGAATGACCTCCCCCACAGTACAGTGCTGCTAGACACTCCTACCCCAACTTTTGGCCACCGCCTGCGCCCATTTTACTATGCTTGGGCAGCAATAACAATGAACCAATGGGTACTGGAGATCATAAGATCGGGTTATGCCATTCCTGTCCCTCTTCAGGGGTCCTTCTTACAAGCACTTTTTACAACAGGAAGTGAACCATCTCCTACAATTTGGTGCCGAGGAGCAAGTTCCAAATCAATACAAAGGGAAGGGTTTTTACTCCCATTATTTTTTCACCAAAAAGAAAATCAGTGGATGGAGACCCATCTTAGACCTTCAGAAACTCAACAAATTTGTGCGCAGTCACAGATTCAAGATGGTCACACTGGCCACAGTTATCCCTACACTAGACGGGGGGACTGGTTTTCAGCCTTCTATCTCCAAGATGCCTATTTCCATATTACCATACACCCGGCTCACAGATGATTCTTAAGATTCTCTGTAGGGTCCAACCACTACCAATACCGAGTACTACCCTTTGGTACCCTTTCCACTGCCCCTCAAGTTTTTTCAAAAACCTCTGTGGTAGTGACGCGGCCCACTTACAAAGGAGAGGAATGATTATCTTCCTGTACCTAGACGATTGCCTACTGAAAGGTACGACTTGGGAAGACGCAACACACAGGGTACAGCCAGCCATCTAACTGTTCCACACACTAAGATTGCAGATAAATATACAGAAATCTACTTTGAACCTGACACAACTACTGGAATTCATCAGGGCCTACCGCGATTCCACACAGGCCAGAGCAATGCTGCCCAACCACAGGTTCATAAATTTAACTAATCTCATATTGACAGTCACCAGCAGCCCACAAACGTTTGTGAGGACTTGCCTACAACTACTAGGTCATGTGGCGGCCACGACGTTCGTCGTGCACCATGCGAGACGACATATGCCTACAGGGCTGGCTGAGCACTGTGTACAAGTCCAGCAAACACTCTCTAAACAAGAAAGTGACACTACCCTCAAAGGTCATTGCGTCAGTACACTGGTGGACGAAACCAGAAAACATCTGCACAGGGATCCCTTTCCAACAGGACCCTCCATCACTAATAATCCTGACCGACGCGTCCCTGGTAGGATGTGGTGCTTACTTAGACCAACACGCCATACAAGGCAAGTGGTCAGCAGCGGAAACTCAACTCCACATCAATCTCCTGGAGCTCCGAGCAGTATACAATGCGTGTCGACACTTTCTCCCGATCATACAGAACAAATCAATCCGCATACTGACCGACAACATAACATGCATGTTCTATATCAATCGACAAAGAGGAGTTCGCTCCCATTCTCTCTGCACAGAAGCCCTGAAATTGTGGAACTAGTGCATTCGCCCCAACATAACCATTGTGGCATCACCTTCCGGGGTGTCAGAACACAACAGCGGACAGGTTAAGCAGACACTTCTCCGAGGAACACAAATGGGAAATACATGAATGTCCTTAAACTGGCTATCCATCCATAGACCTGTTTGCATCAGCAGCAAAGCACAAGTGCCCACTCTTCTGCTCCAGAGGGGGACTAGTACCCAAGTCACTAGGGAACGCCTTTCTCATATGGTGGAACACATCACTCCTGTATGCATTCCCACAATACCTCTAATCCCACGAGTTATTCACAAGATACAGGCCGACAGAGCGCACACATTCTGATTGTTCCCACTTGGCCCAGACAGACTTGGTTCCCTTACCTGTCGCACCTAACAGTGTGTGCTTCATGACCTCTTCCATTGTGGATGGATCGCCTCTCACAGAATGGAGGCTGGACTCTCCATCCGAATCTGGCGAAACTCCACCTCAAAACATGGCTCCTACATGGTTCCAACGTAGCTAATCAGACTGTTCAGAAAGAGTGAAACAGCTGTTGTTAAATAGCAGGAGATTTAGCCCTTGACATACCTACCTCTAGAAATGGAAGAGATTCTCACTATGGTGCCAACAAAAACTAACTGCAGTCACGGCGCCCTACTGATCATATTAGATTATATATTAGAACTCAGAAGAATCGGGCTTAGCCATAAGCTCGGTCAAAGTATGCCTAGCAGCCTTTACAACCTTTCACCATAAGATGGAGGGAACGCCAGTCTTCGCTCACCCAACCACTAGATGCTTCCTCGTTGTTACACGGAACATGCACCCAGAAGTCCGACAACCGGCACCACCAGGGGACTTGAATCATGTACCAAATGCCTTACGAGAGCACTTTTTGAACCACTGTCGCCCTGTTCACTCCTTCATACGTCTATGAAAGTTGTGTTTTGGTAGCGATCACAGCAGCCAGATGAGTCAGCGAAATCAGGGCACTTATGGCTGAACCTCCTTACACTGTGTTCACTAAAGACAAAATCATCTTACAACCACACACCCACGTTTTTTACCGAAAGTAGCGACGTCCTTTCATGTAAATCAAACCATACACCTACCCACGCTTTACCCTGAACCACACGGGGATACACAAGAGGCTGTCCTACATACACTAGATGTCAGATGAGCCATAGTGTTCTATTTAGACAGAACCAAACCCTTCCGCAAATCCCCAAGCCTGTGTATCTCCATAACAGAGCGATATTGCCCAGCCCTTGGAGCATTCTATCTAAATGGAGCGCTACCTGTATCCAACTTTGCTACCAGTTGCACAACAAGGAACCTCCACCAGGCATCCGATCCCATTCTACCTGTGCCATGGCTACATCCATAGCCTTCCTGAACAATGTCCCTCTAATCGATATATGTGGGGCAGCCACGTGGGCATAAGAGCACATCTTTGCAAAACACTATGTCATCACCCAGTGCACTATGTTGGATGCTATACTAGGCCTTACTGTGCTCTCTGCTACAACATACAACTCCCAAGCCCCTACCGTCCACAGTGGGGCACTGCTTTATAGACACCTAAAGTGGAGCAACCACAGGGACACTACTTGAAGTAGTTATTCACGTTGTGCAGTAACGATGGCTCTTCGAGATCTGTGTCCCTGTGGGTGATCCACTACCTGCCCTCCCCCCCCCCCCCCCCACTTCGGAGTTTGTACCTCGAGCTCCACAGTAAAGAAGGAACTGAAAGGGTTGGGTCATGTGCATGCTACATGAGGCGCTAACAACACCGAGAGACGATACTGCGCATGCATGACCAGACCGAGCACTGCTACCTAAAATCTCCGATTTGCAGTGCAAGGACGCACCGACACCTAAAGTGGAGCACCCACAGGGGGAAACATCTCGAAGAACCATCGTTACTGCACAAGGTAACTACTTCTTTCATACAGACAATGACTTGTTTATACTGCTCTATACCCTATACACTGAACTGTAAGTACAAGGAAATATTTCTTCACACAACGCACAGTCAGCCTGTGGAACGCTGTGCCAGAGGACATCATGAAGGCCAAGACTATAATGGGATTCAAAAAAGAACTAGATAAGTTCATGGAGGATAGGTCCATCAATGGCTATTAGCCAGGATGGGCAGGGGTGGTGTCCATAGCCTCTGTTTGCCAGAAGCTGGGAATGAGCAACAGGGAAAGGATCACTTGATGATTCTCTGTTCTGTTCATTCCCTCTGGGGCACCTGGCATTGGTCACTGTCAGAAGACAGGCTACTGGGCTAGATGGAGGGATAGCTCAGTGGTTTGAGCATTGGCCTGCTAAACCCAGGATTGTGAGTTCAGTCCTTGAGGGGGCCATTTAGGGAACTGGGGTAAAAATCGGAATTGGTCCTGCTTTGAGCAGGGGGTTGGGTTAGATGACTGCCTGAGGTCCCTTTCAACCCTGATATTCTATGATTCTATAATGGACCAGTGGTCTGACTCAGTATGGCTGTTCTTAATATTTATATTCCAATTGATTTTTTTTATAATTAGATGGTCAAAATGAGAAAGTAAGCAATTTTTCAGTACTAGTGGCTATGCCACTTTTGTATTTTCATGTCTGATTTTGGAAGCAAGTAGTTTTTAAGTGAGGTAAAACTTGGGGTATGCAACACAAATCAGACTCCTGAAAGGGGTACAGTAGTCTGAGCCACTGATGTAAACAAAGATGGGGGCTCTTTGCCTGCTTGGAAAAGACAGCTCCTTCAACCCCTGGCACTGTCAGCCACAGCACAGAGCCTGGAAATCCTGCCTTCCCCCAGCCGGCACTGGAATTGACTCCAAACTTCGCTGTCTTTATAATAATCTGAACTCTTTTGCTTTTCCAGGAGGCAGCCAACAAGGGGCTGAAGGCCAACCAGTGGGTGCAGGAGGTGTCGGGGCTGATGGATGGCAAAGGTGGTGGGAAAGATGTCTCTGCCCAGGCTACGGGCAAGAATGTTGGCTGCTTAGAGAAGGCTCTGAAACTGGCCACAGACTTTGCCAGGCTCCACCTGGGCGAGTTGAAGAACTGACCTAATGCCCTGCACTGGCTCATGGCACATAAGGGAATGCTCTCCACTCCCTCCTCATTCTCATCAGCCTGGCTGATAGGTTACAGTTTACTCTAATGGAGTCTGCAGAGGCAGATGTTGCACATCATTCCGTCTGAATCCATTTTAGCAGAATCATGCCGTAGTGCTCAAAACAAGGGCTAGAGAGCCAGCAACTTGTGTCCTAATCCAGCTCTGAGGTCTCCTGGTGTGGCCATGGTTAAGTCACTTCATTTTCACCCCTCTGTCGCTGTTCCTTGACTAAAATCGAGCTGATAATACCGACCTACTTCCCAGGGCTGCTGTGAGGATTAACTAGTTAATGTAAAGTCTGCAGAGCACAGTCCAATGTGCTAAATATCAGTAAATATTGTCAACCTTCTAATAAATTAAAATGCATCAAAACCAAGAGTCTGTGCATACCAACCTCCCCTTTCTGTTACAACCACTGGAAGCATGAGCTGTACTGAGAATGGGTGTTGGAGCTGGGCTCCAAGCTGCTAGAGTATTTTGTCCCTCACCTCTGTTACCCAGCTGTAGATAATGGGGGAAGCTCTTTACTCAGTTCATTGACAATATTAATATTGCATTAATCTAAGCTGCTGTAGTTATATCACCCTCCTGCCCTTAAGCTGGGCAAACCTCCCTCTGCTTGGACCTGTGAGCACTAGGCTTAGTGTTAATAAAATGACAGATGCAGTGAGTGCTGTGAACTTAAAGGATTGTTAATTAAAAATTAACAGTTGCCATTTTTCTTTGCTGAGGACAATTAGTGTGGGAGCAGCATATTAATCAGATGATCTGGCCCTCTGCAGTCGTGCCTGCCGCTGGCAAAAATTGCCAAGAACAAGTTAATGAATCCAATGGTTCATTTGGCCTAAGAACTGCTTTTCACTGTGCACCTGGAGAGGTAGGGAAAGGAGCAATGTATACAGAGAGGCTTGCACCAGGGCCAGGGAAAGGTCCGGAGGATGGCTTCTCCCTAACACGGCCTTAGTGACCCTTGCCCTGTAGTATCTTGTAATGGCCTTATCCTGCTTCCTTTATGAATTAGTCCCCAGGCTTCCATAAAGGAGAAACAGAGGGATGAGGAAAGGAAGAATGAAGTGCAGGAAACCAGAGCAAGAAGCGGCCAGTCCGGGGCACAGCAACAGGAACCCCTGGTGTCTAGGGTTACCATACGTCCTCTTTTTCCCGGACATGTCCGGCTTTTTGGCAGTCAAACCCCCGTCCGGGGGGAATTGCCAAAAAGCCAAACGTCCAGGAAAATGGCGGCTCTGCTCCTCCCCAACTCTTCGGCTCTGTTTAAGAGCCGGGCTGCCCAAGTGCTACCGGCAGCCCCCGTGCCTCCAGACCCTGCGCCCCCAGCCGGGCACTTCCCCTCCCGGGCTCTGGTGGCGCAGGGTCCGGAGGCACGGGGGCTGCCCGAAGCCGGTAGCGCTCGGGCAGCCTGGTTCTTAAACAGAGCTGAAGAGTCGGGGAGGAGCAGAGCCGCCGCGGCTGGAGGCTCTGCTCCTCTTCGGCTCTGTTTAAGAGC